>NC_084735.1:30183166-30301362 GCF_033978785.1 Entelurus aequoreus | reverse complement strand
ATGTTGCTCCAAAACCTGTATGTACCTTTCAGCATTAATGGCGCCTTCACAGGGGTGTAAATTACCCATGTCTTGGGCACTAATACACCCCCATACCATCACAGATGCTGGCTTTTCAACTTTGCGCCTATAACAATCTGGATGGTTCTTTCCTCTTTGGTCCGGAGGACACGATGTCCACAGTTTCCAAAAACAATTTGAAATGTGGACTCGTCAGACCACAGAACACTTTTCCACGTTGTATCAGTCCATCTTAGATGAGCTCAGGCCCAGCGAAGCCGACGGCGTTTCTGGGTGTTGTTGATAAACGGTTTTTGCCTTGCATAGGAGAGTTTTAACTTGCACTTACAGATGTAGCGACCAACTGTAGTTACTGACAGTGGGGTTTCTGAAGTGTTCCTGAGCCCATGTGGTGATATCCTTTACACACTGATGTCACTTGTTGATGCAGTACAGCCTGAGGGATCGAAGGTCACGGGCTTAGCTGCTTACGTGCAGTGATTTCTCCAGATTCTCTGAACCCTTTGATGATATTACGGACCGTAGATGGTGAAATCCCTAAATTCCTTGCAATAGCTGGTTGAGGAAAGGTTTTTCTTAAACTGTTCAACAATTTGCTCACGCATTTGTTGACAAAGTGGTGAGCCTCGCCCCATCCTTGTTTGTGAATGGACTAAGCATTTCATGGAATCTACTTTTATACCCAATCATGGCACCCACCTGTTCCCAATTTGCCTGGTCACTCTGTGGGATGTTCCAAATAAGTGTTTGATGAGCATTCCTCAACTTTATCAGTATTTATTGCACCTTTCCTAACTTCTTTGTCATGTGTTGCTGGCATCAAATTCTAAAGTTAATGATTATTTGCCCCCAAAAAAAGTTGATCAGTTTGAACATCAAATATGTTGTCTTTGTAGCATATTCAACTGAATATGGGTTGAAAATGATTTGCAAATCATTGTATTCCGTTTATATTACATCTAACACAATTTCCCAACTCATATGGAAACGGGGTTTGTAATTGAAAAACCTTTTAATCTGTGTTTTGGCACTACAAAACCCCCACAATTTTGACATGAAACATGCCTTTCTAAAAGAAAAAAAAATTAAGACAATAAATATTGTTTCTAAAACATATACTACTAACAACTACAGTCATTTTTATGAAATCATGTAACCTTGGGAAGCAGACTAATGTGGGGTCCTACCTACAGGCTGCTTCTCTGTCCAGTGTTGCCAAGTCCACTTATTATCCGCTTATTATAAGCAACTTGTGTTCATAGAGCTGGTTGTCTGTTTCTCTTTTGACATCTGGCAACAATAGGAAGTAGGAAATCGCTGTATCGGTACTGTATATGACGTATACGAGTGACGGACCGGGGAGGTCAGGGTTGACAACAAGAGATATGTATGTCTGCGTACCAAAGATAATGCTCGACGTCCAGTTTTTCCAGTCAGGAACTAGACAGAACAAAATGAAACACGTCAAACCCAGCATTCACAGCTTTTCAATATTTTTATGGATAAATGCTTGTCGTTTGACGTTTGTGGCTGCATGCCACGAGGCTCGCTACAGCTTGTGTGATACGGACTGACGCTACGGTGGGGCTTGACTCTCACGGTCGGCTGCTAACAGGAAGGACATATTTTTAATGGTTTGGTCGTCGGCTTCCTCTCCTTCGCAGTAACTTTTTAGTTCTGATGGTCGGAGGACGTTCAAACACGCACGTCAAAAGTGTCATCAAAACATATGTTTGTTTCTTGTGTAAAGGAAGCAGGGACAACAATGTTTAACATAGGGGTGCAGATGTTAGTTAGGAACAAACTGGTTGGCCATAGTGTGTGAATGTGAGTGTGAATGTTGTCTGTCTATCTGTGTTGGCCCTGTGATGAGGTGGCGACTTGTCCAGGGTGTACCCCCGCCTTCCGCCCGAGTGCAGCTGAGATAGGCTCCAGCACCCCCGCCACCCTGTAAGGTACAAGCGGTAGAAATGATGGTTGGTTGAGCACGTTATGCGCTCCGTAACAATTGAGTATTAACTTCAGTGAGGGACTCATGAAAACTGGAGTCAATAAAAAAAAAGTTTTATTCACTAGTAGGTTTTGTGTAAATAAGTATTATTTTTGATGGTTTAGCAATAATGATCTCAAACAGCTGCTAGCAGCTGATCGTTAGCCTAAAGTGCTACGCTGACATCTGTTGTTACTTCCCACTGTTGTCTTTTGATATCATTCACGTCAAAGGTATCCCCAATTTGAGAGAAATGGTAATAATAAGGGAGGAGTGGAAGATAAAGTCCATCAAAAAGGTGGGGTCAATTTGAGACTGCCAAGGTGAAGATAGCGCCAATATTAGCAGCATGTGTTGTTATGAATATGTGTGAATATCTTCATGGATCGCCACAACATAATAATGGAAAATGAAACCTATACCGCACTGTAATACATATAGATAAATAAAAAATGTAATTCAACACTTAATTAGGGCAAAAAAATACTTTTGTATTTTTATCATCATCCCGACTACACTATTTGTGTGGAAGCTGTACCGTACTGTACCATGCAGAAGTAAACAATGCTGCCTGTGAAAATTAGGCTTTTGTGTCACGTCACAGTTTGAGCAATTGTTTTTACTTCATTAGGTCAGTAACCTTATGAAGTGGGCAACCTTTTTGCGTGCAGGAATGACTCCACCCCATGCATAATTGCCAACCCTCCCGAATTTCCGGGAGACTCACGAATTTCAGTGCCTCTCCCGAAAATCTCCCGGGACCAACTATTCTCCCGAAAATCTCCCGATTTCCAGCCGGACAATTATATTGGGGGCGTGCCTTAAAGGGCACTGCCTTTAGCGTCGTCTCTCACCTGAAAAGGAAACTATTATATATGTCTCCGTTATCCATAGGTTTATACAACCCATAAAGTAGGCAGGCACGGAGCTATTTCTCAGCGTGTGTTTATTCCAGCCGGCACGTAATACTGTAGCGGCTGGCTACGGGGTGTTAGCCAATGACTGTGGCTGAGGGGCGGGACTTCCGGGAGAGATAGGGAAGTGACGTTGTTAATAGGAAGTGGGTGTTCGAGTTTTGCCGGGAAAAGGGATAGACACACATTGGAGCTGCCTTTAGCGTCCTCTCTCACCTGAAAATGAGACTATTATATATGTCTACATTATCCATAGGTTTATCTATAACCCATAACACGGTGGCCGAATGGATATAGTCACTCATGAACGGTCAGAGAAGCACAAGGCGGCGACAACGTAGTATTATGGGCCTTCTTGCAAGCAACATTTCGTTCTCATTTGCGGATGTTTTCAACAAATCCGTGAAGGATATGTTCCCGCATTCAGAGATCACTCGCCAGTACTCAAATGGCAGAACAAAAGCTACTCAAATAGTGAAAGGTAAGTGTTATTTTTTTTTAAAGTAAGCAGCAAGTACAGTACAGTTAGCCGAACAACTGTGTTTTCATTACTGTACTCTATATATATATATATATATATATATATATATATATATATATATATATATATATATATATATATATATATATATATATATATATATATATATATATAAGAAACACTTTAATTTCAGTGAATTCTAGCTATAAATATACTCCTCTCCCTTAACTCCGCCCCCCGGCCCGGCCCGGCCCCGCGCCCCGCCCACCCCCCACCCCCTCAATCTCCCGAATTCGGAGGTCTCAAGGTTGGCAAGTATGACCCCATGATCCACACAGATGATTCCCTCCACCTTGGATTCATTCTTGTTATTGTGCCTTTTTTTAGGCTTGTCATTGGCGACACCACCTGTTGCTATGAAATGTTTTCTTATGAGGGAATTTAGTTATGATTCATCATCATACAGGACCATAATCCCGTCACCGGAACTTGACAATGAGGTTACCAACAAACATTTTGTAACATATTGTGCAGATTGTCTGCAGAGCATCCAACAGCACCGCCCTTATGTGCAATTAAAAATCCACCATTTAGACCCACAAGCTTCATTTGAGACATCATGTAAACACATTTTCTTAAGATGACCCCAGCCTTAATAAAGCTTCTGTGTGGAAGGAAAGGAAGAAAAAAAAGATGGCAGCACACACCATCAGGTCTGAGTCATGATGTAGAAAATGGAGCAACATCAAGACGAGAACGTCTTTTTTGGATTTGACCACCAAATGTTTGTACGGAAATAACCCATGCACACATAACAGTGCATGATCTATAAATCTATCTATAAAGCATCAGAGGTTGCGTCACAGTGGAATCCAATAAGTAGGAGGGGGGTTCTAATGATCTGTTTCCCTGTTAATCAGGCTGATTGAACTGCTTCCATCTTCTCTTCACTCCATTTGCTTTTCATTTATTGGATGCGTAAAAGGGGAATAAAGCTCTCAGTGAAAAGCAGTCATTCGGGATGCACACTTCTCCAAATATTCCTGCCGCTTCGCCATTCCTGGGAATGTGTCACTAATTGGTAGTGCTGTTGTCGACCCAGCATATGGCCACCTCCAGTTGCCCGTGGCAACACCCACGGCATTGCCTTTAGTTGTTCCCTAAGCTAGAATTGTGCCGGCTTATCAGGCCTTAGCCAGCCACGCAGTCCGTGCTCTGCCTTTTGATAGCATGGTGACAATCGTCAACGCTCAGGTCCTGTAGCCATTGTGCTGCCAACTTTATTGGAGCTTAGTGGGTGAAGGCGTGGCGATACAGATGTGATAGGGTTGCACAGGTGTTTGCTCACGCTTGATAATGCCCACGGGCCGTCTCATTAACCCGAGTAGCACTTGAGAGACACCTGCTGCATCACTCCCATCATCCCCTGCTGGAACCCACCACCTTTCAATGCTTGTGCATACCTGTTGGGGATGGGCACTAAATTAATTCATTGATCCTTTAGAACAGGGGTTCTTAAACTTTTTGACCTCAGAGCCCAACTTTTTCACTAGAGAGGGGGCCTGGGCCCACTCAAATATTAACACAAAATTAGCCATCTTACTATTGATTTTAATCTCAATAAATATATTTAATCTACTTACAGTTTAACAGGATAAACCATGTCAAATAATACGAAACCGTGTGTTAATCACAAAGATGATTATATATTTTACACATAAACCTTTGGCTTAGGTCAGGCTGATCACAATGTTATGTCAGACCCACTCGACATCCGTTGCTTTCGGTCTCCCCTAGAGGGGGGGGGTTACCCACATATGCGGTCCTCTCCAAGGTTTCTCATAGTCATTCACCGACGTCCCACTGGGGTGAGTTTTTCCTTGCCCGTATGTGGGCTCTGTACCGAGGATGTCGTTGTGGCTTGTACAGCCCTTTGAGACACTTGTGATTTAGGGCTATATAAATAAACATTGATTGATTGATTGATTGATCACAAAAGTAAATACTAATCAAATATACTGCAAAAGGAGGGACTCATAAAAACTGATGAAGAATAAATGTACATACAATTATGCAGTGTTTGCTTATAAATACATTCTGATTAAATTAACAAATTTTAATAATATATATGTCAATAAAATTAAAGTGCAATTAATTAATTTTTTTTTTATTTGTATTTTTTTCCATAAAGAAATTCAATCATGTGTACTTACGGACTGTATCCCTGCAGACTGCATTGATCTATATTGATATGTAATGTATATATTGTGTTTTTTATGTTGATTTAATAAATAAAAAAACATATATATATATGTATATATTAGAGATGCGCGGATAGGCAATTATTTCATCCGCATCCGCATCACAAAAGTCGTTATCCACCCGCCATCCAACCGAACTAACATTTTATCAAAAACACAACCGCCCGCCACCCGCCCGCCACCCGCCCGTTGTTATATATATAATATTAGACCAGGGGACGCACCCTAACAGCATTATTTAGGGCGTGCTGTGATGGTACTGCCTGTAACACCCTCTACAACATGTACGGACAGCGTGACAGCCCAGCCACATGTTCTGTGCGGCTTCTGCTCGCTAGTGTTGTGTCGTTCGCGAACGATTCGTTCGAAATAACGAATCTTTTGAGTGAACGTACTGAACCGAATCACTTCATGAACTGATTCGTTCCTTTCTCAGTTCAGTTGAGCTCCGCCGCGACCATGCCGGTATGAGTGGAACTGGCGCATTCTGTGACTCACTGAACCCTCGACGTCGGCGAACAACGCAGCCAATGAGAGGGCGGGGGGAGGGACTGAGCGAACGATTCGTTCACCGCGGATTAACGACATGAATCACTCAGTGAACGACAACGCTCTCGCTCTCTGCTCTGCGGGGGCGGGGGGTAAAGTGTAGGGCAGGCTGTTTTGAGAAGATTTAAAATAAAAATAATAACTAATGTATGTACACATACATAGGCTATTATTTACACAGTTATTGTAACAAAAATACATTTCTCCTTGGGGATCAATTCTGATTCATATTATTATTATTATTATTATTATTATCCATTCTACTGCAACTATTGTTGTTGATGTTGTTTAGTAGCTATCATCATCATTATAATAATGCTGATTTGCAATTAAACTGTACTGCTGCTGCAGAAGTGATTTGGTTCACGTACTGAACTGCGGCCACAGTGTGGCGCTGTGTCAGTCACTGATTCTAGTGATTCGTACAGTCAAAAGAACTGCAGAAGTGATTCGGTTCACATACTGAACTGCGGCCACAGTGTGGCGCTGTGTCAGTCACTGATTCTAGTGATTCGTACAGTCAAAAGAACTGCAGAAGTGATTCGGTTCACGTACTGAACTGCGGCCACAGTGTGGCGCTGTGTCTGTCACTGATTCTAGTGATTCGTACAGTCAAAAGAACTGCAGAAGTGATTCGGTTCACGTACTGAACTGCGGCCACAGTGTGGCGCTGTGTCAGTCACTGATTCTAGTGATTCGTACAGTCAAAAGAACTGCAGAAGTGATTCGGTTCACGTACTGAACTGCGGCCACAGTGTGGCGCTGTGTCAGTCACTGATTCTAGTGATTCGTACAGTCAAAAGAACTGCAGAAGTGATTCGGTTCACGTACTGAACTGCGGCCACAGTGTGGCGCTGTGTCAGTCACTGATTCTAGTGATTCGTACAGTCAAAAGAACTGCAGAAGTGATTCGGTTCACGTACTGAACTGCGGCCACAGTGTGGTGCTGTGTCAGTCACGGATTCTAGTGATTCAGTACAGTCAAAAGAACTGCCGATCCCATGAAAACAAGCCACATGAAAACAAACACACGTCCCCATTATCTCAACACATAAAGTTATGAGAGTAGACTACTAGTCTACTAGCAGTCTACTGGCGGGGGGTAAAGTGTAGGGCAGGCTGTTTTGAGAAGATTTAAAATAAAAATAATATCTAATGTATGTACACATACATAGGCTATTATTTACACAGTTATTGTAACAAAAATAAATTTCTCCTTGGGGATAAATTCTGATTCATATTATTATTATTATTATTATTATTATTATTATTATTATTATTATTATTATTATTATTATCCCTTCTACTGCAACTGTTGTTGTTAGATTAACGCGAGTCCCTACGCAGTGCGTGGGGACTCGCGTTCACCCTATTTGCTGCTTCTCCCGCGAATGTCTGCACTGTACTGTACTACGTACTGTACTAAGGGGCGACCCCTTAGTGTTGTGTCGTTCACGAACGTGATTCAGGGAGGGGCGGTAGTGTTGTGTGGGCGCCTATTTGCTGCTTCTCCCGCGAATGTCTGTACTGTACTGTACTGCGCACTGTGTAAATAATAGCCTATGTATGTGTACATACATTAGTTATTATTTTTATTTTAAATCTTCTCAAAACAGCCTGCCCTACACTTTACCCCCCGCCAGTAGACTGCTAGTAGACTAGTAGTCTACTCTCATAACTTTATGTGTTGAGATAATGGGGACGTGTGTTTGTTTTCATGTGGCTTGTTTTCATGGGATCGGCAGAGCAGAGAGCGAGAGCGTTGTCGTTCACTGAGTGATTCATGTCGTTCATCCGCGGTGAACGAATCGTTCGCTCAGTCCCTCCCCCGCCCTCTCATTGGCTGCGTCGTTCGCCGACGTCGAGGGTTCAGTGAGTCACAGAATGCGCCAGTTCCACTCATACCGGCATGGTCGCGGCGGAGCTCAACTGAACTGAGAAAGGAACGAATCAGTTCATGAAGTGATTCGGTTCAGTACGTTCACTCAAAAGATTCGTTCTTTCGAACGAATCGTTCGCGAACGACACAACACTACTTGCTGTCACTTACGTGAGCAAGCAGATGCTGCGTACAACATGTGGCTAGGCTAGCACGCTGGCTAAACATGTTGTAGAGGGTGATAAAGGCAGTACCAACACGGCACGCCCTTATTGTTGTTGATTGGGTGAAAATCAGCAGACATTCGAGGGAATTGGTTCAACCGCCACCCGCCCGAATCTAATTAAAATCTATTAATATCGTCATGGATCCGCCCGACCCGCGGACTATCCGCGGACTCTGCGGTTGTGTCCGCAAACCGCGCATCTCTATATATTTTTTTTAATTTCTTGTGCGGCCCGGTACCAAGAGATGCACCCTAGAGCAGTGGTCCCCAACCACCGGTTGGGGACCACTGCTCTAGGGTGCATTTGATGCACAACAATGGTTAATGGTTAAAAAACACTGTTTTAGAACTAGTCAAGTGTGTTCATTCAACTCCTTTGATGTCTAAAGAATAACAACATGATACCAGATAAGGCCTATATTCACCTAAACATCGGGTCAGCATCGAAACAGGAGTCAAGAACATTCAAAAAGAAAGATTCCATTTAAACTATTCTATTCAACTCATTGATGATTCATTTTCTCTATAATCACATTCCCATTTTTACGATGTATAGTTTTACTGACATCGCTTTTTTCTTTTTAAGAATTAACTTTACACCAAGAATTTTACAAATACAAATAAAGAAACACAATATTGATTACATACATAACCATTATTCTCAAGAGTATGCATTACTACAATATATATTAGAAATTAAAGCTGTGCACTGTGATAAATATAAAGTACTCGAGGTGGGAATCTTTTGGGCACCTCACAACTAGATTACGTTTTAAGGGCTACGATTCAATTATAAATACATTATTTATGCATCTTTAATTATTATATTTATTATTATTATCTGTGTTGGCCCTGCGATGAGGTGGCAACTTGTCCAGGGTGTACCCCGCCTACCACTCATGTGCAGCTCCAGCACCTCCACGACCCAGAGAGGGACAAGCGGTAGAAAATGGATGGATGGATGGATGGATTATTATAATATTTAATTACATTCATACTTTGGCTGCTGACATATGCGGTAACCGTGGCAGGCTGCTAAGTGGCATGCCTACATGGGCAACATGCATCCTTGTTGTTTTAGTTTTTGTGCCTTTAATAACCACGAAATGCCCAAACTTGTTGCCCCTTGTCCTGCCCAGGTCACCCACCAGTGTGTTGTACTGTATATCTACTATCTACCAATTCAAATCTATGGCTTACAGTGTTGCTGCAATGTGTGGATATTATTCTGTCTCCTGAATTATTCATCTCCTTGCTAATTTCCTCTTCTTAGCTGGTTACTTACTCTCTGCTGTACCTCGGCTCCTGTAAGACTGCTAGTAAAATATACACAATATTAGGGCCGTGAATCTTTGTGTGTCCCACGATTCGAGTCAATATCGATTCTTGGGGTCACGATTCGATTCAAAATCGATTTTTTTTTTTTCAATTCAACACGATTCTCGATTCAAAAACGATTTTTTTTCCGATTCAAAACGATTCTCTATTCATTCATTACATAGGATTTCAGCAGGATCTACCCCAGTCTGCTGACATGCAAGCAGAGTAGTAGATTTTTGTAAAAAGCTTTTATAATTGTAAAGGACAATGTTTTATCAACTGATTGCAATAATGTAAATTTGTTTTAACTATTAAATGAACCAAAAATATAACTTATTTTATCTTTGTGAAAATATTGGACACAGTGTGTTGTCAAGCTTATGAGATGCGATGCAAGTGTAAGCCACTGTGACACTATTGTTCTTTTATTTTTTATAAATGTCTAATGATAATGTCAATGAGGGATTTTTAGTCACTGCTATGTTGAAATTGTAACTAATATTGATACTGTTGTTGATAATATTAATTTTTGTTTCACTACTTTTGGTTTGTTCTCTGTCGTGTTTGTGTCTCCTCTCAATTGTTCTGTTTATTGCAGTTCTGAGTGTTGCTGGGTCGGGTTTGGTTTTGGAATTGGATTGCATTGTTATGGTATTGCTGTGTATTGTTTTGTTGGATTGATGAATTTAAAAAAAAAGAATAAATAAATAAAAAATAAATTAATTAATAAAAAAAAAAATTTAAATTATTTTTTAAAAATGAGAATCGATTCTGAATTGCACAACGTGAGAATCGCGATTCGAATTCGAATCGATTTTTTCCCACACCACTACAAAATATGCTGGGCTTTATTTACTGAAATCCAATTTACACGTACTAAACAGCGTGTAGTATTAGTGGGCGTGTTGCGTTTGATCTACTAAGACTGCGTGTAGAGTTATTAACTGGAGCCGACCGCCTCATTTAAATGAGGATGTTGCGTGTACTACGTTGTTTTCACCATGGAGACACTCATTTACTGCCCATTCATGCTATCATGCTCCTCCCTGTGGTGTTTTACTCTGCTCTAGTGTTGTCCCAATACCAATATGTTAGTACTGGTACCAAAATGTATTTCTGTACTTTTCGGTACTTTTCTAAACAAGGGGGACCACAAAAAATTGCACTATTGGCTTTATTTTAACTAGAAATCTAACAGTACATTAAACATATGTTTCTTATTGCAATTGAAGAACACTTTTGTCCTTAAATAAAATAGTGAACATACAGACAACTGGTCTTTTAATAGTAAGTAAACAAACAAAGGCTCCTTATTTGTCTGCTGCAATAGACAGTAACATATTGTGTCATTTCTCATTCTATTTTGTCAAAATTATGAGGGACAAGCTGTAAAAATGGATTATCAATCCGTTCTTTCATTCCATCCATACTTTCTGTTTTAACAAGTTCGATCTACACTTCTGCTAAAATGTAATAATCACTTATTCTTCTGTTGTTTGATACTTTACATTAGTTTTGGATGATACCACAAATTTAGGTATCAATCCAATACCAAGTAGTTACAGGATCATACATTGGTCATATTCAAAGTCCTCATGTGTCCAGGGACGTATTTCCTGAGTTTATAAACATAATATGAATTTTTTTAAAAGGAACCAATGGCATTTGTTTATATTCTGGGTGCTCGCTTGCTTCGCTATCGTATCTTCCCTACAGTGTGTAGTGAAGCATGTTTAGCTGTATATAGAATACAAAAGTGATTGCACAGGTGATGTAAGGCACATACATGTGATATGAATGAACGGTTGTGATGGAGAAATGAATGGTTGTGACGTGACTGGGTCAGCCCACTCGAGCATGAAATGTGCAGGAAACGCTGGGAGCAGGCGACCACTCCAGCGAAAGAGCACCAGCGGCATTGTCGGTGGGCACGTGGCACAGCGCCACCTAGCAGGCTGACACAATACCAGCTGACCCCCGGTGATGATCAAACTGGGGGTTGCCATGGCAACCAGACCTTCATTTTTGAATTTTTTTTTAGCAACAAACAAACAGGGTCAGATATATTCTCTGCATGCATGGCTTCACAAACCACCGTTGGACATTTAAAGCTGCCTTTTTTGCAGCCCATTGTGTTTTATAGCTTTGTTTTCAGGCCTGGAATAAATTAAAAACCGAAAATCTTGCACACATTCATCCTTGCTTTTCAGCAACCTTTGTCAAAGTCAACATTGTGTTGGAGCGAACGTGTTTTTCAAGGTCCTACGTGATGTCTAGTACACACTTGCTGGGGTTTGACAGACTGTAGTACATTAGCATCAATTAGCATTGTGACGTGAGCGTGCTGACATTGAGTCGTGCAGAGAGCTGCTGTTCTCGCGCAGAGTGCACTTCAACCGTGCATTTTTAAAAGCCTCCATTGCCACGTATATTCCACTCATTTAGTGCCATGACATCGATAGGACTACTCTGACCTTTACGACGGCTTGAGTTTGATAATATGAACTATAAATGAACTGTTTTTATATGTTACACCATTTCAACGCAGTTGTCTTGGTTACTGTCTAATAGAGGAGTGTCCATGGAACATTCTAACAATACAATTTAACAAAGAATCAACAAGTCAAGTTTTTAAATAGATTTTTTTTTTTTGCCAGCCACTCAGGCAAATTATTTTTTTGATGTAGATGCCAGTATCAGCTGTACAGATTTACTTTACAATAGAAACGTGTGGGATATTTCTCTTGTTGCCCTTTAGTATTTGACTTTATTAAATGGAGATATTTAGTGTTTGGCAGAGCAGGAGGGGAAAGAAAGAAAAAAAGAAGACAGAGGGGGAAATTGTGGGGGCAAGAGGGGGACTACGTCAGCAGAAGATCGGTAGGTTGGAGTTCAAATCCCAGCCGAGTCATACCAAAGACTATAAAAATGGGACCCGTTTCCTCCCTGCTTGGCACTCAGCATCAAGGGTTGGAGTTGGGGGTTAAATCACCAAAATGATTCCCGGGCGCGGCGCCGCTGCTGCCCACTGCTCCCCAAGGGGATGGGTCAAATGCAGAGGACAAATTTCACCACATCTAGTGTGTGTGTGACAATCATTGGTACTTTAATCTTAATCTTTAAAAAATACGATATATTATACCAAAAATTATAAAGAAGAACAGATTAGGGAAGTAGATAGGAATAACACAGTAATGACAATGAACATTATTGCACTGCAAGTCGAACAATACAAATACCGATAGAAGTAACAATATTGATAACTAATAACAATTATTTATTTAGAATATAACAGGCTTTTATAGTCATATTCATTAGGCTTTTATTGTCGTTGCACATTAAGAAAACAAAATTGTGGAATACTGATGGTGGAAGCTGCCATGCAAGGTGCTAACCACGACCCATCAGGAGCAGTCAGGGGTTCGGTGTCTTGCTCAAGGACACCTCAACATGAGCTCGCCAGGCCAGGATCGAACCAGTAACCTCTGGTGACTGTAAGCTTTTGCCTTGTTATGATTTTTATTCAGATTCATCAAAGGGTTGCTTAGGATTTATTTCGATTAATCACTATTAAATACAATTATTTTTTAGGCTTAGATTCAGGCTATTTTTTTCCTTTTGAATACATAAAATGTTTTGGCATATCAACATTGGTTTGGTTTTAGCTTGTTTAGGCAATTAGAAAAATGATTCATGTGGCTTCCACATCCTTTAATTTTTTTAGCGTGCGGCTCTCTGAGTTTGGACACACCTGCTGTAATGAGTTTTGTTCATTTCGAAAACTGTGCATAAGTTCCGAACGGATTCTGAGCTTGCTAGCTGACACAGCAAAAGGTTGCTGTTGCTCACTTTACGTGTTTGCTCCATCACTTGTTGCTAGGCAGATTTCAGAGAGGGCAATACTCACTAACCCAGGGGTCGGCAACCTTTCCCACTCAAAGAGCCATTTTGGCAAGTTTCACAAATTAAAGAAAATAATGGGAACCACTAAAAAAAAATTTAAAATGAAAAACACCGCATACAAAGCTTAAATTGCTTTGTGCTATGTTAACTAGGGGTCTCAGACACACGCACTGGCACGCACCTTAATATGGAAACTTGATGTTAGTGCGGCCCGCGAGTTTTGAATGAATGGTGCTTGATAGTGTCATACTTGCCAATCTTCTCATTATTTCCGGGAGACTCCCGAATATCAGGGCGTGATGGCACTGCTTTTTGCGCCCTCTACAGTCTGCCCTAACAGTGTACCTGCTCGACCACATGTAGAATGCAGCTTCAGCTTGCTCACGTAAGTGACAGCAAGGCGTACTACTTCAACAGCCACACAGCTTACACTGCCGGTAGCCGTACAAAAACAACTTTAACACTGTTACGTTACAAATATGCGCCACACTTTGAACCCACACCAAAAAAGAATGACAAACACATTTCTGGAGAACATCTGCACTGTAACACAACATAAACACAACACAACAAATACCCAGAATCCCATGCAGCCCTAACTCTTCCGCTCAACCGACGCACGGAGGGGGGGAGGGTTGATGTGTGGAGGGGTTTGGTGGTAGCGGGGTGTATAATCTAGACCGGAAGAGTTAGGGCTGCATGGGATTCTGGGTATTGGTTGTGTTGTGTTACACTACCGTCAGTGTAAGCTGTGTGGCTGATGAGTAAGTATGCTTTGCTGTCTCCTACGTGTGCAAGTAAAAGCTACATACAACATGTGGCCGGGCTGGCAGTAAATGCTATAGAGGACAATTACTGCAGTGCATTTAGGGCACGCCCTTTATATAGTAATTAGAGTGAAAATAGGATTATAATTGCCCTTGGAGATTTCTTAGAGAGGCACTGAGATCCACAAGTCTCCTGGGAAAATCGGGGGGTCGGCAAGTATGCAGCTGAGCCGCATCAGAGTGGTCAAAGAGCCGCATGCGGCTCCGGAGCCGCGGGTTGCCGACCCCTGCACTAACCCATAGTAGGCCAATGTAACAAATAGGCAGAGGCCAACAACACCCAATAACTAGGCTATTTATAATCACTCTCTGTATCTGCAATTCATATTGGAAACTTTTTTAAAAAGCCCTCGCAGAGCGCAGACCTCAACCAGGCCTTACTTACCAATAGTTAAAAAGTCCTGAATCCAGATAGTGCTGCGGATCCCTCCGAAATGTAATCACTTGTTTCTTATCCCATTTCTTAAATATCCAGAAATCTTAATCAAAACATGGCCATAACCTTTTGAGGTATGCATAGTGGGATGAAAGAGACAGAGTAAAGTTGAGGCTCGTAAGGTACCGCAGTAGAAATGGTCTGGATCTGCCCCAAAATCTAATCAAGTTTATTTATACAGCATAACACACCAGGCAATTCATAATGATTTTCGGATGATTAAATTACGAGAAGGAAAATAAAATAATGAGTACTCCTTTTCCCGTTTCAGACATTTTCCTGAAATCTCCATGAAAATCCGTCCATAACTGTTTGGGTTATGTTGGGAACTAACTAACTATCTAACTAATTGACAAACCGTGGGAGTCACATCCAATTTACAGGTACATCACAGTTCTGTATTAAATTTAAAATTCATAATGGTAAGAAAAAAAACAACAGAATATGCTCTCAAGAATTTAGTTAAATTTTGTACACAAATTTAAATTATGTCGTCTAATTAATACATTCAATTAAATCCACCATGGTGGTCGTGTACATACATTTGCTTACAAGTCATTGAAATATGTGCACAGAACTAACAGATGGTTCGAATGCAGTTAAAAAAACATTTTGGGATTGTTTTGTTTAAATATATTATGGTTTTAAATTACCACATACTTGTACAATTAATCTTAGTTTTTGGTATTTTGTTTTATTTCCTGTCCAACCCACTGCTTTTATTTTTGTTTCCATTGCCTGTTTTCCCCCTTTTTGCCCTACTATCCTCATATGTCCCTGGTTGGTAATTAGGACAAACCTGTTCCTGGTTTCCAATCAGTATACTTTTTATACCAGGCCTGTCTTCTGGATCACTGTGCTTTGAACCTCCATGCAGCACAGTATATTAGTATATAGTATTTGTTAATATATACGTTTTACCTGCACTTTGCCTGCCGTTTCTGCGTCCTAGGGTCGCGACCAACACAACCCTAAATAACTAGTACTTTTTTACACCATTCCTATCCAGTGGAAATCATGTAAAATCTCCAATAAATAATGATATTTTACTATTGTAATTTGAATTGATAATGAAAAACTAAATTTAGAAATCAATCTAAAAATAAACAGTATATCACACACCATTCACATTTGTTGTTAAATATTCACCTTAACATTCTAGAATGTTTCTTGAATAAATGCAGATATTTGTGTATTTTGTGTTCAGGTTTAGACAGTGTCAGAGAGTACCTTAGCTCAGATGTTTTCCATCCGACTAAAGTACATCGGCTGACATCCTAGTAGGCCAAAACATGTGGACAACTCATTCCATCATGTTAAATTCCTTGAGCCGTCAAAGACCATGAGGTATCATATTTATGAGGCAGCACAGGAAAAGAGAGCTGTCGTTTAAACATACAGCTTCCAGACATAAAGGTGTGCAGGTGGCTCTGACCTTCTCACACATATTCTTAAAATAACTCACACTAGAAACTGCTCTTATTTTAGGCAAGAACACCCTCTGAAAACCATCAATGTGTTTCTACCATATAGAAATGTGTGTCTTTGTCCAGTGCCGTGTCTCCTGGGACCTTTCCAACTATCATAAAGTGGTTCACAACTTTAATATCAACTGGAAGCGCTCCATTTCATAACATGTATTTTAATAGGCAGGTCATGACCACTCATAAAGCTGAGTGAAAGAGGGATAGAATTAGAAGATATATTTTTTTAGCTTCTCTAATTGCATGTGTGTTGTTTGAAAATAGGACAGACCTACTTTCAAACCTGTTTTAATTTTTTGAATTAAAGACGCCATGAAACACCAGCGTTCTGTTGTTTAGCCCAGTTCTGGCAAGAAGTAGAGCACTAGATTGATTTTTTTTTTTTTTAATTTAAAATATATATAATAATAACAATATATATATATATATATATATATATATATATATATATATTTCTGTGAATTTAATGACTGATGCACAAGGATTTAAAAAAACTGATTAATAAAAAACAAAAAATATTAAAAGGTATTTAGTAGAGCACTAGATTGTACTGTACTGTCAAAGCCAAACTCTTATTTTTGAAATTTCTACCGCACAAAAAAAAAAAAAAAAAAAAGAATAAATAAATATATCTTTCAGTGAATGTAATGACTGATGCACAAGGATTTAAAAAAATTGATTAATAAAAAACTAAAAATATTAAAAGGTACAGTATTTTTTTAAAAATAAAAAAATACATATTTCACACCCCCCGCGACCCCGAATGGGACAAGCGGTAGAAAATGGATGGATGGATATTACACACAACCATTATTATACAATATTATACATCATTATCAATATATCATTTCTTAGCAGGAGTAGTAATTTTTTGGTCAATGAAATAAATATATTGTAAAGTCCTTTTTGATTAAATAGATAAATATATCATTAAATTATATAAGAAAATCGATTAAAAAACAACAACCTTTCATTAATATAAAATGTATTTTAGATAATCAAAAATACCCAAAAATGTATGAATTGAAATAAATGTATTGGTTGTGAATTAAACAATTAGTAAATTGTTTCTTTGCAAGTATTTTTGAATATATGTAATACTTGAATTCATGATGGAGAATATGTCATTTTGCATTTTAATTTTAAACAAATTATTTGACACTGTTTTTTTTCTAAATCAGCATTATGAAATAAAAGGACGTTAAATAATTTGATGTATCATTAAGTTATATAAAAACAACAATTCAATAAAAAATACCATAAATAAACATAGATTTCATTACATAATCAAAAATGACACTAAATTTGCAAACTTAAATAAATATATTGGTTATGAAATAAATAATTTGTAAATTTTTCTTTGTAATTATTTTAAAATACATGTATTAATCGAGTTTATTACAAAGAATAATTCTGATTCTGAATGTGTGTTACGTTTTCGGGGGCGCATAGCTGCGCTGGTAGCGTTCCTTCCAAGGCAGAAGACAAGCAGGTGTAGCGTGCAGGTAAGATTAAGGTTTTTAATAAATTAAACGCAGGACAAAAACACAAAACTGAGGACGCTAGCAAGCGTGGAGCTAAACAAAACCAAAATGTCACCAATGGTGAAAAAACGAGGAAAGCTAGTCTGTACAAAAATCACTAGCGCAAGGACAAAAACCGGGAGAACGTAACTGTTGCCTATCGCAAACATTGACCCAGCAACTAATGCTGGGTGACAGGAAACTATAAAGGGGAGTGATTAACCAAAACACCTGGTGGGAACACTAATTGCAAAACTAAGGCAGGTTAGGAGAAGCAGTGCCCATGGAAACCAACAAAAAACAGGGAAAGAGGGTGCACTCAGGAAACAGACTAAAACAGAAAAACTAACAAACCCAAATCATGCCATGACCCGGGTGACGGATCATGACAATGTGCTGCTTTACATTTTACTTTAATGTAATTATTTGGCAACAGATTTAATTGAAACATTTTATAAATGTAGGTGTTTAGTTTGTAAACGATTGAACTTTGTCTCAATATATCTTGCGGCGTACCGCAAGGGTCAACACTATGACCAAAACAGTTTTACATAAAATATGTATGAATTACATACCTTGTATGCATGTTTGAAAACAACTACTAGCGCTGTTAAGGGCTGTTAAAAATAACAAGTTAACTCATGTGAATAATCACAAAAAATATAGCTTTAGTCATGTATACACAGATTAAGCATGCAATTCATTTTGACTGTACATGCTCCTTTATCTTAACCTCTGATAGTTATTTGACTTAAAAATACAACCATATGGGACTTTAATAAAACAGTACAAATAAATGACGCGCATTCAAGGAAAACATTTATAAAAATGTTCCTGGAATTTGCATTTGTGTCCAAATATAATATTTTTTAAGTTAATTTAATTTATGCAAGCGAGTTATAACCTGTGATTAATCATGATTATTCCAAATTCAAAAGTGTGATTTATCTGATTTGAAAAATATTTTGTTTGACAGCACTAAGTGTGACATAAAAATACATAACAACTTCTTGATTTTAAATGACGTCACATCGGGCTCATTAAATATGTGTGGTGGTCAAGCCAGCGTCTGTTCTCAATGGGTACTAAGCGGTATTTAGCCTTTTTAAAAGAAACATTTTCTGCTGTACGAAAAAAAGATAAAAGTTTCTTCAGAGTTATTTGAAAGGTAATCAAGAAGGGCGGAAGAGTGCAAGATTTTACAAAACGACGACGAAAAAGGTAGCACGCACTCCAGTCCAAGAAAGCAGAGTCGAAAAATGCTCGAGTTTACAGTGATCACTTTGTTAAAGGTTTGTTTGACATACTTTTAACGTTTAGTGTTTCCCATTTAAGTATTATCTTGATATTATTTGTATTTCTTTAAATGAATTTTTACTACGAGTGTTTCGTAATGCACCAACTCGGCGAGTACTGTATTTTTCGGACTTTAAGGCTCAGTTAAAATCCTTTCGTTTTCTCAAAAATCGACAGTGCACCTTATAAAATTTCTGTTTGTGCTTACATTACTCGAAGCTATTTTATTTGGTACATTGATTGATTGATTGAGACTTTTATTAGTAGACAGTACAGTACATATTCCGTACAATTGACCACTAAATGGTAAAACCCGAATAAGTTTTTCAGCTTGTTTAAATCGGGGTCCACTTAAATTGACTCCTGATGCAGATATATACTATCATCATAATGCAGTCATGACATAAGTTAATCATCAGAGTATATACATTGAATTATTTACAATATTTACAATCCGGGGTGTGGGATGTGGAGGGGGGGGGGGGGTTAGGTTTGGTTGATATCAGCACTTCGGTCATCAACAACTGCATCATCAGAGAAATGGACATTGAAACAGTGTAGGTCTGACTTGGTAGGATATGTACAGCAAGTGGTGGACATAGAGAGATCAGAAAGCATAAGAACAAGTATATACATTTGATTATTTACATTTGATTATTTACAATCCGGGGAGTTGGGATGTGGAAGGGGGAGGGTGTTAGTTTAGGGTTGAAGTTGCCTGGAGGTGTTCTTTTAGTGCGGTTTTGAAGGAGGATAAAGATGCACTTTCTTTTACACCTGTTGGGAGTGCATTCCATATTGATGTGGCATAGAAGGAGAATGAGTTAAGACCTTTGTTAGATCGGAATCTGGGTTTAACGTGGTTAGTGGAGCTCCCCCTGGCGTTGTGGTTATGGCGGTCATTTACGTTATGGAAGTAGTTTGACATGTACTTCTGTATCAGGGAGGTGTAGCTGATTTTATAGACTAGGCTCAGTGCAAGTTGTTTTACTCTGTTCTCCACCCTGAGCCAGCCCACTTTAGAGAAGTGGGTAGGAGTGAGGTGTGATCTGGGGTGGAGGTCTGGAGGTAACCTGAATAGCTTGTTCTGGGATGTTTGGAGTCTAGATTTGAGGGTTTTGGAAGTGCTGGGGTACCAGGAGGTGCACGCGTAATCGAAAAAGGGTTGAATGACAGTTACCGCTAGAATCTTCCTGGTGCTTTTGTTGACCAGAGAGGAGATTCTGTAGAGAAATCTCGTTCGTTGGTTAACCTTTTTGATTACCTTGGTTGCCATTTTATCACAGGAAAGATTAGCCTCTAGAATGGAACATGGTGTAATGATAAATGTGACCAGTAGATGGCAGTCACACATAAGAGATACGTGTAGACTGGAAGATGACACCAGTAAACAACACCAAAACTTTAAATGTTCCATTGAGAATATAGAACATTACACATGGCGCTTATAAATCTGTCAAAATGTTTTAGTACGACTTTAGTAATCTAAGAAGCCGCACTGCTTGATGGATTGTCGGAGCATTACGGTTACTGTAGTCAGACGTAATGTGCTTCAACATACGGGTATTATGGTGTGTGTATAAGGACCGCAAAATGGCACCTATTAGCAGACATATTATCTGGCGTTTTGTTTCATAATATTATGCAAAAACCAACTTTTCCTACCCTCTGGTATCGGTTAATGTGTATTTGGGATCTGCATTAGTCCTGAAAATTTGCTTGAGGCCACCATCGTATTCCGTGCTGTCGCCGTAGTCAATAATCTTCTTCTTTTTCTCTATCTTCTTCTTATGAGGCATTTATCCTCCACTGTTGCCTTTTCTAATATAAAGTAGTGTAAAGTTCTTACCGTATTTTCCGCACTATAAGGCGCACCTAAAAACCTCCAATTTTCTCAAAAGCTGACAGTGCGCCTTATAATCCGGTGCGCCTTATATATGGACCAATATTGAGCTAAACTTAATTTTCGTAAAGTTTAGGTCTCGCAACTACGGTAAACAGCCGGCAACTTCTTTTTCCCCCGCAGAAGAAGAAGCGCTTCGTCTTCTACGGTAAGCAGCCGCCAACTTCATTTTCCCCCGTAGAAGAAGAAGTTCTTCTTCTACGGTAAGCAGCTGCCCCCGTAGAAGAAGAAGAAGCGCGCGGTGCATGCTAGGATATATGACTGCGCGAGGCGTGCCGTTTTGATTTCCATTTGTTTGTTTATGTAAAGACCCCAAAATGGCTCCTATTAAGAGACACGCTTACGACGCAGAGTTTAAACTTAAGACGATCAGTCACGCAGTAGAACACAGGAATAGAGCAGCAGCGACATTGACTCGATTAATGACGACTTCGACGAGATGCCCAACTGTTTAATTCGGACACTGAAGAAGAAGAATTCGAGGGATTCGTGTGTGAGGAATAACTTCATAAAGTGAGCTTTACATGTTTATTTTGTGTGTTGTGTTGTGTGACATTAACGTTTGAGCAACGTTGAGTTATTGATATATTGTTATTGCTCTGCACTATTTCGAGTGTTACTATATTGTGATTGCACTAACGTTTGATTTACCGTAACAGTATCACTGTTTTTTACGTGTTTATTGAATCAGGGAAAAGTTCCCCTCCACTATGTGATATAAATGTTGCACTACATGTTATACCTCGCTGTTGTTAAAAGATAAACAAAACACCACGTCACTGACTTTACCTCGGGGAAAATAATAAAACAGCTGTTTATTCATTTTGGGAGTGACCAGAGTTGTCAGAACGCTGGTTTGTAATCTATTAATAAAGTTTGACTGACCTATCTGACTGTTTTGTTGACATTCCCTTTAGCGCAGCTCCATCTAATGGATGCATAAAGCTTTAGGAGACCAGTCCTTACATATGCGGTAATAACAGCATCAAGAAGCTGTCTGAAAATCAAACGGAAAGAGTCAGCTTATTTAGTATGAAAACAGCGCCCTCCCGCCCAGAAAGAAATACAGCCTTATTGTTCTACGTTTGTACACTGATAAGGTCTCCTCCCCAAAGAGGGAGTATGTTATTCCCCTACGCGGAAAGCACAGAGCCTTCATGGTGAAACACAGAGTTTACTAACGGACATAATGTCACGGCACGGATTCGAACCCGCTTTCCCTCGGCAGCCGGAGCTGCCGGGACCTCTGCTGGCAGCCCACTTAGACACGCCCCTGCTCACACTGGGCACAGCACGCCCACCCAGCGACAAGGCTGCAAACAACTGCGCATCAACACACCTGTGCCTGATGAGAGGGAGCAGCATAAAAGCCAGCGAACCCAAGAGACCTTCGCCAGAACGTAGCCTATCTTTCACATGTCTTCCCTGCTGCCTGTGATTGTGTCCTGCCTCACAACCTCCACCTGGATCTCTGCTTGCCTCCCTTGACCCTTGACCTCTGCTTGGACTTGGACATTGTTGCCTCTCTCCAGCCCCCGACTGCTTGCCTCCCTGCTGACTACCTCTTCGCCTAGCCCAGGGGTCGGCAACCCAAAATGTTGAAAGAGCCATATTGGACCAAAAATACAAAAACAAATCTGTCTGGAGCCGCAACAAATTAAAAGCCATGTTTCATGTGTCATGAGATATACATTGAATTAAGAGGACTTAAAGGAAACTAAATGAGCTCAAATATAGCTACAAATGAGGCATAATGATGCAATATGTACACATCGCTAGCCTAAATAGCATGTTAGCATCGATTAGCTTGCAGTCATGCAGTGACCAAATACGTCTGATTAGCACTCCACACAAGTCAATAACATCAACAAAACTCACCTTTGTGCATTCATGCACAATGTTAAAAGTGTGGTGGACAAAATGAGACAGAAAAAGTGGCATAAAACACGTCCTAGAAAGTCGGAGAAAGTTATACCAGTTATATCAATCAATACATGTAAACAAACTATACGGTGAGTTCAAGGACCGCCAAAATAAGTAGGACAAAACGGCGCTCGCCAAATACTCGAATCAGTGAAGCATGTTTAATATAAACAGTGTGCTTTATAACAATTAGGGAGGTTTGTGTCATGTTTGTCCTCCTACAGAAACCATACTAAAACAAAAAAATAGATTTTTTTCACCTCATCTTTTTCCATTCTTCATACATTTTTGAAAAATCTCCAGAGAGCCACTAGGGCGGCGCTAAAGAGCCGCATGCGGCTCTAGAGCCGCGGGTTGCCGACCCCCGGCCTAGCCCCTTGGATTCGACGAAAGATTCACACAACACGCACCGACAACAACCCCTGGTAAAACTTACATTGTTAATTCTACACATCGTCTGCACTCATTCACTTGTGGTAGCATACACACCCCACGCACTCATCAAGGTTTTCAATAAACCTAGTAAACCGCAGTTCTGCCTTGGTGTCGCCTCCTTCCCTTTGCCCGGTACATAACACATAAGGTAAAAACCCAAAGTGTACACCCATCCATCCATTTTCTACCGCTTGTCCCTTTCAGGGTCACAGGGGGTGCTGGAGCCTATCACAGCTGCATTCGGGCGGTAGGCGGGGTACACCCTGGACAAGTCGCCACCTCATCGCAGGGCCAACACAGATAGACAGACGACATTCACACTCACATTCACACACTAGGGACAATTTAGCGTTGCCAATCAACCTATCCCCAGGTGCATGTCTTTGGAGGTGGGAGGAAGCCGGAGTACCCGGAGGGAACCCACGCAGTCACGGGGAGAACATGCAAACTCCACACAGAAAGATCCCGAGCCCGGGATTGAACTCAGGACCTTCGTATTGTGAGGCACATGCACTAACCCCTGCGCCACCGTGCTGCCTCCCAAAGTGTACACTTGGGAAGATATTAGCTGATTTAAACATGACTATGGATAAAGATAGAACACTTAAAAATATATGCATTCTCCACATTCCCCCTTCAGATCTTCCCCAGAAGATCGCTCATACCAGAGCAACAAAAGTCATTACACCTCTTCTCAACTTGACGAAGTTGAGTAACTAAATGGACTCTATTTTGCAGTCAAAAACATTGTTTTAATTGTAGTCAGCCCAGAAGCCATAAGGCATCATTAAAAAAAAGAGCAGACAGTCTGCCGTCTTGCTGCCAATTTAGTGAGAAAAAAGTGTGCATCCAAGCATTGACGTGAGTGTTATTAATATCTAAGGTGTGCTTCCCTCTGGAGAAGAGCCTGCTCAGCATGTGTGTGCCTTCTAAAGACAACTGCAAAGGGGGGCAATAAAATCAATCATGTCCTGGCGACCATTTGCATGTATTGTATTGCTGCCGCCGCGGGTGCAAGCTAACTGGAAGTGTCAGCACAGGTTAAAATGCTGACTACACCATGACGGAGCACCTGTGGTGCCGGCTCGCCCTCCTCCATTAATAATGCATCACAACAGCCAAGTCCCTCCCAATCACCTTGTCTGGACTTTGTGATTTGTTGTGAGAGATGCAATAATAGAAGAAGAAGCCATGTGGAGCTCCTTATGAGCAGGGGGGTAGAGGAGCATCTGTGCACCCCTGCTAACGGGTGCACTCATGCAGAGCCGTATGCAGATGTGGACCTGAGCTCCTATTCATTGCCGTCAGGCGTGAGCGCTGGCGTCCAAGCATCGAGAGCACCGTCCTTGTGCTTGCGTGGCACATTCTAGATGTTTTTTCTTTCTTTTTTTTTGTGCATAAGAGCCCCCGTCACTTGAAACGTGGTGTCTGCAGGCGTTAATCTTGGTGTGAGCGTGTGAGCGTGTGTGTGTGTGTGTGTGTGTGTGTGTGTGTGTGTGTGTGTGTGTGTGTGTGTGTGTGTGTGTGTGTGTGTGTGTGTGTGTGTGTGTGTGTGTCGGAGAGAGAAGCAGCTTGTCAGTGAAAGCCAAGAAGGAGCATGTGCCCCTCCACACTCTCTGATAGTAAATAAGCAGACTGCAGCACTGCAGAGAGCTGAGGACCGGAGCTCAGTGCGGGAGGGGGCAGCTGACATCCTCCATTGTTTTTTTTTTGGCCAGTATTTGCGACGTACGTTCAACTACGCCTATTCTGATTCTGATTCTGATGTGTCACACTTGTCGTATTTGTTGTGTGTAAGTCGCAAGTTGGAGGACAATAGGCAGTGACGACACACTCCCAGTTCAAGTTTAGCTATTCAGAAAGTAGGAGTGGGTGTATCGATATAAATATTGATAGTATTGAAGCTAGGGTGGGTATTGGTATCAGACCGATACTAGCCTGATGGGATTGATACTTGTGTTGCAGTTTTTCTTTTATATGTCCAGATAATTAGCTTTCTACTGCTCACTCAGGCACTTACTGCCCCTCCCTGCTCTACTGACTACTGATGTTATTTTTACATAAATATGTGTGTATAATGGCAGTTATTTTCATGGTTTTGTTTACATTTTAGGATGTATATTGTCGTTACATTGTTGCTTATTTTTTGTTATTTTTGCAACTAACGATTATTTTGATAGTCGATTAGTCAACGATTATCTTAACGATTAGTTGCCTAGTCAGACAATAAAACGCACACATATGTAATGGCTCTAATTTTCCCATCGACTTCTAAATGCAGTTTAAGTTATTTTAGGAATGTGCTTACGAACAACAAAGATGAGTAATTTATTCATAAATATTTATTTATGCTGTAACTGTGCTGCTCATTCAGCTGACTATAAAAATGGGACCCATTACCTCCCTGCTTGGCACTCAGCATCAAGGTTAAATCACCAAAATGATTCCCGGGCGCGGCACCGATGCTGCCCACTGCCCTCACCTCCCAGGGGGTGATCAAGGGGATGGGTCAAATGCAGAGGACACATTTCACCACACCTAGTGTGTGTGTGACAATCATTGGTACTTTAACTCTAACTTTAACTGTTACAAAAAATAAAATGACTATTAAAAGGCTGTCCATTTAAAAGAAAGGAAAGGCAAAGTGCCAAAAAAAACCAATTAACCTTGTTTATGCATTAAAAAACTGTTAAAATAGCAGCAATGAAAACAAACAACAATAACACATAATTTAAATTCACAAAAAGAAAAGCATTTTGTAATGTTTAAAAAGATGCACACTGGTATATTGATTATATATATATATATATTGATTAACTCTTGGCAGTTTTAGCACTCCAATAGACTTAATGTACAGAATTCTATATTTGATTAATTCTTAAAATGTTGGCTATTTGATGGATTCTATGTTTAATCTTATGATACCTCTGCATTAGTGCTTCTCTCTCTCTCTCTCTCGCTCTGTGTGTGTCTCTCTCTCGCTCTGTCGTGTGTGTGTGTGTGTGTGTGTGTGTGTGTGTGTGTGTGTGTGTGTGTGTGTGTGTGTGTGTGTGTGTGAGTGTGTGTGTGTGTGTGTGTGTGTGTGTGTGTGTGTGTGTGTGTGTGTGTGTGTGTGTGTGTGTGTGTGTGTGTGTGTGTGTGTGTGTGTGTGTGTGTGTGTTCTGGCAATGCTTACTTAATGGGGACATCGCTCTGTTTACACAGTCACCTTTAGGGGACCTCTGACGGTATGGGGACAAAAAAACAGGTCCCCTAAAGCAGTGGTCCCCAACCACCGGTCCGTGGACCGATTGGTACCAGGCCGCACAATAAATAAATACAAAAAAAAAATATATATATATATATATATATATATATATATATATATATATATATATATATATATATATATATATATTATTTTTTTTAATCAACATAAAAAACACAATATAAACATTATATATCAATATAGATCAATACAGTCTGCAGGGATACACTCCGTAAGCACACATGATTGTATTTCTTTATGACAAAATAAATAAATAAATGAATAAATACCAAACCCCCTACCCCAACCCCCCCCCCCCCCCCCACCCCCGGTCCGTGGGACACATTTTCAAGCGTTGATACTTGTGTTGCAGCTACAAAAAGGTTGGGGACCACTGCCCTAAAGGGAAACCTTTTTAAATGAGTCAGCTCCATTCTGAAATGCCTAAGTGCAGGATTTGCTTTAACATTTAAGTGGTGAAACTTCCTATAAGAGGACAGCTGTGGTGCTGTATTCTGAGGATCATGTCATATTTAATTTGAACTTTTTTTTTTGAATGATCCTCAGTAGTCACGTACAAATTTGTGTGAATTATGCAAAATATTTAAATTTGGTCCCCATGAACCATATTAACGCTTTTTCCCCAGGGTCCACAGTAAGAATGATCAGCACATCACTTCATCAATCCTGAGATTTAAAGACGTGTATGAGCTAACTGGGCAGTGGCCATTTTACCTAATTTTTTTATGCCTCCACAACCTGTAGAAAGGGTGGTCCCCACAAGTGATGATAAAAAACTTGGTCCCCATTCCAAATGATAACCAGTATGTGTGTGTGTGTGTGTGTGTGTGCGTGTGTGTGTGTCGCACGCGCAAGGTTCACGTTTGTTAAAGTGTCTTTTTTTTTACGGCCTTGCAAATTGACGCTGCTTTAAGACTTACTTGAATTGATGTAGACAAAGTTTAGCTGGCTGACTTTGGCTAAAATGAAAGTTAAAGTTATTTTCCCCACAACTTTGTCTCACTCTTGTTAGCTAGCAGCTAACAGTACTCTTACCGAGGCTGTGTCTGCATCATCATGTGTCCGCTTTGAATGCTGCCGTATCACAGATGTGCTGCCATAAAAACAAGGTCCGCTTTGCAAAATGAGCAAGCTACCGTATTTCCTTGAATTAGCGCACCGGCGGTAATTAATTTAAAACCTCTTCTCACTCCGGCGCTTACCAAAGGCATGCGGTAAATTTAGGCATGCGCTTATAAATTTGAGTGTGGTGTAAGGATAATCATGACATCGCTTAATACCGCAATAAAATTTAAAGCACAATGAATCATCCCGGGAGTTCTTTTTGTTTGGGTCTGAAAAGGCAATTATAACGTGACACTCTTTATTTTTACAAGGGGTCATTCAACAATTACGTACGCTTTTTTTCTCCAGGATTTTGACCCCAACCCCCGTACGCAAAATTTACTATACCAATGATGGTAATTAATTGTGTGCATTTCCTCCCCAGGATTTTGACCCCCAACCCTTTGCATACGTAATTGTTGAATGGCTCCCAAGTGCCTGCGTGACGTGTCACTCGTGATGTGTCACTCGTTTTGTACTGTATACCAGTGCAAAAAATATGCTGAACGAACATTTGCAATACCGCGAACTGCCGTAATTCTAGGCATGCGCTAATTATTTTGCGAAACGAGTTTGACCCTGCGGTAAATCGAGTCATGCGCATACTATATACCCGACGACAATTCAAGGAAATACGGTATTAATGTTTTTAACAAGAATAAGAGGAACGATCCTCACACTTTACTTGTTATAACTGGCGATATTTTTGCAAGAGACCTACTTCCGGCCGGAAAAACACGAGTGATGACGTCACGACTGTTGCTGACAAATGTAATTTATCGGCGACAAATTTTATTGTCGACTAATCATTGCAGCCCTATTTTGCAATAGTGACTTTTTTTCTCAAACAATTGTGTGTATAAGACCGCCAATAGGAATTTGATTAAAAAAAATAGTTGCATTTACTTTTAAACTGCTTTAGATTGTTAGTTCTGAAAACGAACCACTACTACAATCTATTGTCAAAGTATATTGATCGGGACATCCTTTGTGACAGTACTATGGAGAAGGAGACAGCACTGAGACAGGGACATCGATAGTATGAGACGTGTTTATTAAACACAAGGAAGTGGAGTGTGTAGTTAATCCAAATAACTATGGTGTGACTATGTGTTGTGTTTAACTGAGTGTTACCGGGAGTTGTTGAAGGGGCGTGTAGAACGAGATGCAGAAGTCCAGGGAGGGCAAGGCGAGCTCGGAGTTACAGTATGTGGGCAGGCGAGAGGTCATAGACAGGAGCGAGGTGTCGAGGTCCGTGTCCAGGCGAGAGGTCGAGATCCGGGAAGGCAGCCATGAAGCCAGAGGGAATTCGGGGAGACGAGACATACAACTCGAAACCAGGAAATGGGGAAAGGCTGCGGGATGACGACACAGGACACAAGACGACGAGCACAGAGGAGGGGAAACACAGAGAGCGAATGCACATAGGGAAAGAGCTAGAGACGTGTAGGCTTACAGTACTGAAACAGGAAGCTACATTCTGTCACTGGAACGCAGAACTGGAGTCCTCATCAACGACAGGTGTGTTGATTCCAGATTGCCTACAGGAGAGGAACGCCTGTGGCCGTGTCCAGAGGAGCGCACAGATGAATGAGAGGCGGCAGGAGCCTGAGCCGTAACATCGTTAACACGCATTGTGTATATATTTAATCATTTAATAATATTTCTAGATGTCTTGAACAGACTAATTGGCAGTTTTCAGCTTTTGTACGATTTATTTGTATGTGTCTCAGAGTGTTGTCAAAAGTTTTGATGCTTTAATACAAAGTCGATACCAACACACAAACAATACATCAATACCTGCTTTTTTCAGTATCGTCAGTACCAAATACTCTAAAACACTTTTTCCTCAGCGAGCACTGTCAATTCTCCTGCAGTCACGAAAGAATTTTCCACGCGATTGAGAGTGGCGATTCGCCACCACAAGCCCAGGGAATGTGCATTACTACCATGTGCAGAAAACCACCACAATCTTGTTGCAACACGGGTGTCATCAGGGCTAAGAAAACACAGCTTAGAGACACTCTTCTGTCTTTTGGCAGCACTTTGAGCGCCATTTCTTTACTTATTTCAGCAGGCCTGTGGACCATTGGATGAACGCAGCTCTTTTTTTTATTGCACATTGGAGAAATAAAATAAACAAACAAAAAAAACCAGCAGAAATGGAAGAATAGAGCAAAAAGGCATAACGCAATAAGAAAAGGCTGAAATGATGATACTAATAATGAACTAAAAGGCAAAGATTTTTTTTTTTTAGCATTTTGATTAGCCTATTTTATTACAAAATACATGATGACGTCACACCACCACCATTTGAAAGAATATTAAGAGCAATTTGTTTAATATTCTTGAAAGCTTCACACCACTGCTGTTCTTTTTAGAATGTAAAATAGATTACTATTGCTGTTATTCATGAGCATTTTCATAAGCACACTATTGTTGTTTGTTTTGATATACTGGAGGCCAATGCTATAATTTTAAATGTATAGGTACCTCTTGGCAGCTGCCACTGCAATTTAAATTCTGTGCAAAAAAAAAAAGGTAAAACACAGTCATCTTAATTACGTAGCAGTTCGAAACCTTTTTCAATAAAGTGGTGAATTTAAAAGTACATTTCCTTTTCATTGTAGTATCAAATAATAATATTGAGAATGGAAATTCATAGATATTGGTATCGACTACTGAAATTGGGTATCATAAGAAACCTAGTGTCTTATCTTTTCAGGAAGGGATTCATATGGCCCCATTCCTGGATCTTCCATGACAGGAAAAGGGGGGTGTCAATCATTTTGCAATGCAGTCTGCTGAAAATGATGGAAAGCGCTACTCTACGTAGCAACTGACGATGTGGTCAAAGTTGGAATTGCCACAAAACACTGTGGAGGGGGGCGTGGCCTGCGGGCCTGCAGCGAAGCGGGTTGTGCCAGGACCGGCCTCGAAGTTGGCGACAGGTGCGTAGATGGCCCACCTGCGCCTTGGGTAGGCGTCAAAACGTGACACCTCATTTACCTGGAGGTAATCCACACAGAACCGCACAGACGCATCGTTCTGGTAGGGAAGAAGGATGGTTCTGTGCGGTTCTGTGTGGATTACCGTAAGGTAAATGAGGTGTCACGTTTTGACGCCTACCCAAGGCCCAGGTGGGCCATCTACGCACCTGTCGCTGACTTCGAGGCCGGTCCTGGCACACCCCGCTTCGCTGCAGGCCCGCAGGCCACGCCCCCCTCCACAAACACGTTTTAAGATATTCGGAAATCTACTGCCATTTTTCAAGTTATTAGTGGATAGTGCAACCCCCAATTTGTCATGTTCCATGTGTCAGGTAAACTGTGACGAATGGGGTTGTATGAATCCCCTTCATACTGTATTATTAACACAAACAGAGGTAGTGCTGTAATGTGCAACATATAATGGGCCAAATGTCACGGTAGCGCATGGTTGCTATTGGTGTGACCCCAGGATGCAGAGACGGTAGGCAAAATGCAGACAGAAATATATTTTAAATAGAATCAAAAGGCACACTGTGAATAATAGACACAATAGACAAAAGAAAACCAGAATCGAAAGGAAGGTGACACTGAGAGATAAACCCTCCAGTGTGGAAGTCACTGCAAGACATAACCAAAACGGGAAGCGGTGCTAGCCAGAAAGAAACACTAGATACAGGAAAACAACACAAAAGCCCCAAAACTGCCACAAAGGTCCAGTCTGTAGTGCAGCCAATGAAGTAGCACACAACAACACATGTCGACATTGAAAAACGGGTCTTTACTCTTCTGCGGAAAAAGCAATCGATGGCTTGAAAAAGACACAAATCACTTCAATCAATAAAACGTATATGAAAAACAAATCATAGTTATAAAGTTTTACGGCAAATGCACAAATCGGAGACATCGTAACCTATCCATCCTTCAGTCGGGGACGGACCAAGCAAAAAGGAGTATTTAGCCCTGTGATCAGAGAGCAGCTTTTTGTTTTGCTGCGCTCACAGGAGGCAAGGAAGGAAGCTGTGATGGAAAGTCAGCCTTGCATCCCAGGAACGGGCTTCATCCGAGCGCACTTGCCTCGCCTTGCGTCCTCCTCCCTGCAGCTAAACAATCCTGACCCTGCAGGAGTGTGCTATTTTGACAGAGTCTAAACAATGAGCGTTTCACACCCACACGCCACATACACACCAGTGCACGCACACTCACACACACACACTCCCACTCCCACACGGCTAACACGCACACAGCGGGACACAAACGCTTACATGTACAGAAATCTAAAAATAGCTCAAGGGTCAGGCATTAAAAATAGAGCAGAGAAAATAAAAGCAGGGCTCGCTGGGCTGAGTCTAAATGCTCTGACAGACTGTCTTCCCGCATTTGGTTATTTGTGGCATACAGGCAGTGTGTGTGTGTGTGTGTGTGTGTGTGTGTGTGTGTGTGTGTGTGTGTGTGTGTGTGTGTGTGTGTGTGTGTGTGTGTGTGTGTGTGTGTGTGTGTGTGTGTGTGTGTGTGTGTGTGTGTGTGTGTGTGTGTTGGGTGATTAAAAGACGGCAAGCATAGTTGCTGCTCCTCTTCCTTGCCTCTAATTAGGATTGGGGAGAACACACATGCAGGAGCAGGGCCTCCATCATTTCATCTGTCCACGCTCCCCTGCTCACAAACGCAGCTCTTTTTCGCCCTTCAAAATCCAGCCGTCTGGGTAATCCAAAGTGGCATATCGGGTAATAAAGCTCTCCTCGGCTCCTGCTGGTACATTTTGGACCATTTAGCGCTCAGACCTGCAGGCTCTGGGCTTTTGGCTCGGACTCCATCTGAGCCTCGCTTCCCTGCAGCGATTTTACTGAAGCGGCCCACTACTGTGAGCGGTTAACATACGAGCGACGGAAGGTCAATTGTCCTCGCAACAATTACGCACTTTTTAACCACGGGCGCGCTGGCACGTGGAGCAGCTCGCTGTTTCATCTTCACTTTGTCCTTGTACGCCCATCAAGTACAGTATACTACTGTACTGTACTGCAAAGTGTAATGCTGCATCATGTATCATATCGTTATATTTCATATTGTTTCGTATTGTATCATTAAATGTTTAGGACATTGTGTTTGTTGTTCATCGTATCACTTTGTGTTGGATTGTGTTGTATTGTTTTGTTTCTAACCTGTTACGGCGGACGTGCAGTCTGCATCTCCCTCATCTGCGGGAGCACTTGGAGGATCCGCTGACAGCGCGCCCGGACACGCCCATGCTCGCGCTGAGAGCACCGCGCCCACGCTGCTACAAGCCTGCTGATGATTGGCAATCGACACACCTGCAATTGATGAGGGAGAGCCGCTTAAAAGACCAGTGGACCCATGGATGCACGCGGGAACTTAGTTTTCTCATGGTGAACCGTAAGCGAAGCTTTAGCTCTCTCTCCTTGTTTCCTCTCCGTGCCTTGACCCCCTGTCTTCTACCGTGTCCCCGCAGTACCCTCCGTTGCCTGGACAGTGAGCTGTGCGTCTCACATTTCCCCGGATCTCCCTCTGGACACTGACTGCCTCCCTCGATCCTTGACTTCCCTCGCTTGGCTCCCCTCTACCCCTGGACTTCCTCATCTCTGTTCAACACTTGGTAACACACACACTTCAGCTAACTACACACATAGTCTTACACCACACACTCTTGTATTCTAGTTCACACTCCATTTCCTTAGTTTAGTTGTATTGTTTATTATTATTATATATATATCTATCTGTATTGTCTATATATATAATAAATATTTGTATATACTGCCCCCTGTTGTATGTTTGCCGTCACCTCCCCTAGTAAACCATTACAGTAAGTTCCCGCCAAATTATATATAGGGACCTGACGGCCCAGTGACTTTAGCTCCGCCCCCAGTGACTTTTGCCCCGCCCCCAGTGACATTTTTTTTTTTCTCTCCTATTTTTGCCCCATTCACCATGGCCTTTTCTTTTCGCTTCAAACCGGAGGATTTGTCTTGTCCTGCCGAGCGGTCATGGAAAGGCATGTTCAGTAGTGATATGAGCAAGGAGGAATTTTCTCGTCGCCTGGACACCCTCCTCCCACCCTCCTCCCACCCTTAAAGAATGTTCCTCAGTCAGCAGGAAGCGTCTGGCATCCGCTTTCGGAGGGGGGGGATAGTACTGGTGGCTGTGCTGGTGTGATGGTGCAGCTCCAACCAGACAGGCTTCCCCCTGCCAGACTAATTCCACCTGTCTTCCGCTTTTCCCAGCCGCAGCCACCAGTCCCCTGGCTAGCCTCTGAGCTAGCACCAGTCCCTCGGCTAGCCCCTGAGCTAGCACCAGTCCCTCGGCTAGCCCCTAAGCTAGCACCAGTCCCTCGGCTAGCCCCTGAGCTAGCACCAGTCCCTCGGCTAGCCCCTGAGCTAGCACCAGCCCCTCGGCTAGCCCCCGAGCTAGCACCAGCCCCTCGACTAGCCTCCGAGCTAGCACCAGTCCCCAGTATAGCCCCCGCATCTCCTCCAGCTCCCTGGCTGACCCCACGTCTCCTCCAGCTCCCATGCTGGCCCTGACCTTCGCCCCTCGGCCAGTAACGCCGATCACTGCACTTCGGCCAGTAGCGCAAACATTTTCACCTCGGCCAGCGGCGCCGACCTCGGCCAGCGGCGCCGACCTCGGCCTGCGGCGCCGACCTCTGCACCTCGGCCTGCGGCGCCGACCTCTGCACCTCGGCCGGCAGCGCCGACCTCTGCACCTCGGCCTGCGGCGCCAACCTCTGCACCTCGGCCTGCGGCGCCGACCTCTGCACCTCGGCCTGCTGCGCCGACCTCTGCACCTCGGCCTGCGGCGCCGACCTCTGCACCTCGCCCTGCAGCGCCGACCTCTGCACCTCGGCCAGCTCCTCAGCTGCCCTCCTCGTCTCCGGCTACGATGACGCCTGCCGCCGATGACGTCTGCCGCTTCCACGCCGCCGAGGACGTCCGCCGCTTCCACGCCGCCGAGGACGTCCGCTGCTTCCACGCCGCCGAGGACGTCCGCCGCTTCCACGCCGCCGAGGACGTCCGCCGCTTCCACGCCGCCGAAGACGTCCGCCGCTTCCACGCCGCCGAAGACGTCCGCCGCTTCCACGCCGCCGAAGACGTACGCCGCTTCCACGCCGCCGAAGACGTCCGCTGCTTCCACGCCGCCTCGCTTGGCTCCCCTCTACCCCTGGACTTCCTCATCTCTGTTCAACACTTGGTAACACACACACTTCAGCTAACTACACACATAGTCTTACACCACACACTCTTGTATTCTAGTTCATACTCCATTTCCTTAGTTTAGTTGTATTGTTTATTATTATTATATATATATCTATATTGTCTATATATATAATAAATATTTGTATATACTTCCCCCTGGTGTATGTTTGCCGTCACCTCCCCTAGTAAACCATTACATAACCTACTGTATCGAATGTGTTTATACCATTGTATTCATTTGTAACGTATCATTTTGTTAAGTTAAGTTAAAGTACCAATGATTGCCACACACACACCAGGTGTGGTGAAATTAGTCCTCTGCATTTGACCCATCCCCTCGTTCACCCCCTGGGAGGTGAGGGGAGCAGTGAGCAGCAGCGGTGCCGCGCCCGTGAATAATTTTTGGTGATTTAACCCCCAATTCCAACCCTTGATGCTGAGTGCCAAGCAGGGAGGTAATGGGTCCCATTTTTATAGTCTTTGGTATGTCTCGGCTGGGGTTTGAACTCACAACCTACCGATCTCTGGGCGGACACTCTAACCACCAGGCCACTAAGTAGGTTTAGCATCATGCTGTATATTATGGTATCATTTTCTATTTTATCCAAGTTTATCATATATGTTTATTTTTTTTATTTTATTGAAGTTTGTTTTTTATTAATTTTTATTATATATGTTTATAACGTTGTATCAGTTTGTATCGTATCATTTTGTGTTGTATCACGTTATATAGTTTTTGTATGGAATTGCTACGTAGCTTGTCCAATTGTATGGTATAACTTTATAACATTGCATCAGTTTGTATTACATCGTATCATAAACATTCTGTATTGTATCATTTGTCAGTTTATATGGCACGCATGTTATTGTCAGGACTGGGTCCCTGGCGTGGTTGGTTCTCCCAGAAGGCAAAGGAAAATTGGCGCGTGCGAGGCGTGAATTTAAAACATGTTTATTTAACAATAAAAAAGGAATAAACAAAAGGCGCTCACAGTGGAGGTACAAAACGACTATGAAACAAAACACTAGCACAAAGGCAGAACTAGGACATAAAACAAACTTGCAAACTAAGGCTTGAATAAAGAAAACTTACTTGGAACCAGAACAGGACATGAAAAAGAACAGCATGGATCATGAGCGTGAACAGAGTGGCAGGAGTGAATGTGATGTCGCCAGGACGAACAACAGAAACAGAAAAGCTTATATAGTGACATGATCAGTGAAAACAGGTGCGTGACTCTAACCGTGAACAGGTGCGTGACATGACAATGTGAACCAGGTGAAACTAATGGTTGCTATGGTGACAAATAAAAGTGCACAAAAAGTCCAAAACCAAAACCGAACATGACTAAAACAAAACATAATCACAGACATGACAGAGCCCCCCCCTTACGGACAGATCCCAGATGTCCCAAACAAACAAAACAAGGCAGGATCGAGAGTCATGGGAGGGCGGGAGGGGGACATGGCGGTGGGTCGCCAGACCAGGTGTCCCCAAATCCACCGGGGCAGGATCAGGTGGCGGCGACGCGTAGACCGCCGCTGTACCTGACGAGGTGGGCGACCCGGGAATGGCCATATCCATGGCCGACGGGGAGGTGGGCGCACTTGGCGTGGCGGCCGACCAGGTAGTGGCCACATCCGTGGCCGACGAGGAGGTCGGCGTACCTGGCGTGGCGGACGCCCATGGACCGGCCACATCCATGGCCGACGAGAAGGCAGGCGCTTCGTCGACGTGGCAGTCGCAGATGACGAAGCTTGGCGTAGTGAGTCGGGCGGCAAAGCTTGGCAGCAATTACAGCCTCAAGTCTTTTTGAATATGATGCCACAAGCTTGGCCCACCTATCTTTGGGCAGTTTCGCCCATTCCTCTTTGCAGCACCTCTTAAGCTCCATCAGGTTGGTTTTCATGGTTTTATTTTAGAAACGGTCTTTACTACAATTCCGGATACATGCACACCTACGTGTATACGTAATCGTATCTATTTTCATCCAGGATGTCTCTGTACAGCTGTAATTGCTGCCAAAGGTGCATCAACAAAGTATTGAGCAAACACTGTTAATAATTGGATGTGATTTTTTGTTTGTTTTTTATTTTTAATACATTTGCAAAATAAAAAACAGAATAATTTTACATTGTCATTACGGGGTACTGTCTGTAGGAATTTAGGACAAAAATTAATTTATTCCATTTTGGAATAAGGCTGTAACATAACAAAATTTGGAAAAAGTGAAGCGCTACAAGTCTTTTGCGGATGCACTGAAATATATTTTGTACCACAACGTGTATATTTTGGTGTGGTATCATGTTGTGTAGTGGCATATTGTATGGTATAGTTTCGTATGTTATCCTATCTTCTTGTATGTACTCTATGCATAGCGTAACATTGCATCGATTTGTACTATATCATATCATAATCATTACATATTGGATCATGTCATATGGTACTGTTTATATTGACAGTTCATAATCTAAAATTTTATTTTAGGTGTTCATGACATTGCATTAGTTTGCACTGTGTCACATTGTTTTGTATCATGTTATATGGTATATCACATGTTATTGTTTTATATTCTATCCTATTGCCCGCCATGTCATTGTAACATTATATCATACTGTATATCATTCTGCATCGTATCATGTTGAATAGTATGATATATTGTACTCTTTTGTTTTGTATGTTATCTTATTATACCTGTTATCATAATATCGTATATTTTGTGTTGTATCATGTACATACATAGTATTATATGATATTGTTTCATATCGTATCCCATTGTATCCTATTGTCACGTCGGTTTGTGTCTAATTATTCTGTATATGTTGAGCCATATTGTAGGAATTGATTTAGCATAGTATTGTATTGTATTGAATGTCATTGTAAAATACCTAATTTTTCATATTTATTGACAGCTGTTTCTAGCATTTTTACCCTCTCATGTATTTCAGTATATAAAAAAATATTGATTGATATTGAAATAAATATCAAAATAAGCTATCCAAAATATTATAAACAGCTCATAAAATGATGCAATGCAGTCCTTTAACAACAATAATAAAGACACATTACTACAAAATATTACGATACAAAGTTGTTTGAAGTGGTCATCATGTAATTTCAGGTAAAAATGAAAAACCTGAAAAGTGAGTTATTAGATCAGTATTAGGGGTGTAAATATTGTATCACTATTACAAGCCTTTTTTTCATTGGGTAGAAATGCTTTGATTGAAACTTTTATTAGTAGATTGCACAGTACAGTACATATTCCGTACAATTGATCACTAAATGGTTACACCCGAATACGTTTTCCAACTTGTTTAAGTCGGGGTCCACGTTAATCAATTCATGGATGATTAACGTGACATGGATGTGCGTTGAAATATGGCAATAAAGGCATACACGGTGATAAGGTTCATTTTGTTCCTCATGATTATTTATTACTATTGATTTTTGAATCAATATATCACCACATTTATTGGCAGTGCAACATTAACTATGGTATTAAGAGGCAGCAATTAAGACTAATTGCAAACATGTTTTCTCATCATCAATCTTTTGTTTCAGATATTATTATTGATACTGATATATGATTTCTCTCTGTCACCACACAGGAACCTCGGGAAGTCAGGTCTACGTGTTTCCTGCCTCGGGTTAGGTGAGTTCATTTGGTTCCTCGTCTGTCTATTGGATTCAAATGGAAGAGATATTCATAACCGCCTGCACCTTTTGTTTAGGCACCTGGGTGACGTTTGGATCACAGATATCTGACGAGGTGAGACTTTCATCAAACTTACATATTTCTGTTTTTCTGTACTAATTCCATTCCTTCCACAGATGGCGGAGAACCTGATGACTGTGGCCTACGAGAACGGGGTCAACCTGTTTGACACGGCAGAGGTTTATGCATCTGGAAGGTCGGACTTATTGTCTTAGTGTCTTTGGGTTTTGACGTACACATATTTGTAGACATGTATAAACATAAATATTGTGTGTACCTGTACAGAGCAGAGATCACTCTGGGGAACATCATTAAGAAGAAAGGATGGAGGTGACTTCACTTATTCATTTATTATTCTCATACATGTGAAGATGTCCTAAAATGCTACATTATTGTTGTTCTAATTTTAAATATTTTTTGTTTATTTCTTTATTTTTTTTATATAAAATGTAAACATTTTATTATTTGTCTCAAGGGAACTTCCTATTTTGGATGGACTGGTTTCGATGTTGTTGATACTACTGTCCTATTTTATTCTTGAGCAAATGCATATGTCTGTATATTAACTCTTTATTTATATAGCACATTAAAACAAAGTTTGACTTCTGACTTTGACATATTTACCTTTTATAAGATATAGACTATAGATATATTTCTTGAAATCATTTTACATTTAGTAATACTGTAAGGTAAAGTACATCACAATTTGTAATTTCATTGATAGTAGTGTTTTAAAATAATAATTATAAAAATATGTTTTGTTCTTAAAAATGGTGGCTCTTTATATAATACTGGTAAAGTAATACACTAGTTTTTTCATGCCTAAGGTTTTATCTATTTTTTATGTGTATTCATTTACAAATATTAGACTCTCTAAAATGTAACTCTGATGTCAAATAATATGAATTTAACCCTTTACATGATACAATAAATGTCCATTAAAAATAACTTGTTAGTACAAAGTTATATTGGAAAACATAACCTAACAAATCAGTGGTATTTTATTTTTTAAATTATTATTTCCAAAAATAATTATTAAAAACAATATATTTTGTAAAATATGAACAACAATATATCATATTTTATGATATGCAATAATACAGAAATATATATATTATCTAATAATCCATTGTTTGAGAATGTATAGTACCTATATAAATACTAAATGTTGTATTTTGTTTATTGTATATATTGTCAGTGTTATTCAGTAATTTATTGTAACTAATGTTGTGTTTGGTGAATGTTATTGTTTTATTGAAACAAAAAATCAAATTATTTTTTCAACCCTGGCTAGACGCTCGAGTTTCGTCATCACAACAAAGATCTACTGGGGAGGCCAGTAAGTGTGGATTAATATGTGTGTTGTATTTTTAATGAAAATGTATTATTAATGGTGTTGTTTTATGACTCGTTCACAGAGCAGAGACAGAGCGAGGACTGTCCAGAAAACACATTATTGAAGGTATGGTAAAGCATCATCACATTGCATTATAACAAAAATGATCTGCTGTGAATTAGCCCGGTCGGGTGAGGGGAACAAAAGCTCTCATGGAAAATCCATCCGCTGATTATTGTCCTCCTCCCCAGCATGTTTTATCGTCTCTTCCTCCACAGCGTAATCCTAAAGAAGACTACTTTGTTTGTTTAATGTATCCTTGAGCTGTCCAATTAAATCAGGATTTGAATGGACTGTCTGAGCGTCATTGTCATCAGCCTTTTGAATTCAGCCTGTTACGTAATAGGTCAACTTTGTGCAGCTTTTAACGTTTGCACGCCGCGCATACTTGGGCTTTAGGCCTGTCACTGAAATGAGGGCAATGATGATGACACACGCGCGCACACACACACACACACACACACACACACACACACACACACACACACACACACCACTTTGGAAGGCATGATGAAGCTTGACATTTGACAAGAATACATAACAGATGCATTGGAAGTCAGCGAATTCCTTCTAAAAACAGATTTGTTTCCGCCCCACAGCAGCATTGTCCGAATTCTATTTGTAATCTTTCTTTCGCATGAATTACTAAACTAAATCCAAATGTCAAAAACTAAGTCTTTTTCCTCAAGCGTCATGCGACATTCATAATTTTTTATGTGAAATCTTTTTGTGACACGCAATGTGTCACAAAAAGTACTCAGTATGTTGCTGTGTAGCAAATTACACAGTATAATAAATACTATAATAAATAATACATAATAATAAAGAATAAATACATGAATAAATAATAAATACATTGTTTGATTCATATCTTTGAATCGAGAATCGATTCTGAAACGAATCATCAATCCAAGAATCGTAGTCAAATTATTGGGACGGCGTGGCGAAGTTGGTAGAGTGGCTGTGCCAGCAATCGGAGTGTTGCTGGTTACTGGGGTTCAATTCCCACCTTCTACCTTCCTAGTCACATCCGTTGTGTCCTTGGGCAAGACACTTCACCCTTGCTCCTGATGGCTGCTGGTTAGCGCCTTGCATGGCAGCTCCCGCCATCAGTGTGTGAATGTGTGTGTGAATGGGTAAATGTGGAAATACTGTCAAAGCGCTTTGAGTACCTTGAAGGTAGAAAAGCGCTATACAAGTATAACCCATTTATCATTATTTATAAATTGTGAGTTATTCACATCCCTATATATGTTAGAAATAATAGAATAGAATAGAAAGTACTTTATTGATCCCTGGGGGAAATTCAGCACCACAGTTTGCTCACAATAGACAAGAATAATAATAAATAATATAATATATTATATATATAATATATAAATAATATAAATATATTCTACATATACTACATATACTCTACATTTAAGTGCAGTCAAGAAGGAACATATGCATTATACAGTCTGATGGCTGTTGGTATGAAGGACCTCCTGTGTCGTTCCGTGTTGCATTTTGGGAGTCTGAGCCTTCCACTGAAGGTGCTCATTCTCCCCGCAAGGTCCGAGTGTAGTGGGTGGGAGGTGTTGTCCATAATAGCTAGGAGTTTTGCTAGACTTCTCCTCTCTGACACCACCGCCAGAGAGTCTAGCTCCACTCCCACCACGTTACTGGCCTACCAACTTGTCCAGTCTGTTTGCGTCCCTCGCCCTCAGCCCGCTGCCCCAGCAGGCCACGGCGTACAAGAAGGCACCCGCCACCACCGACTCGTAGAACATCTTCAACATTCTTTGTACAGACGTTGAAGGATCCTAGCCTCCTGAGAAAGTAGAGGCGGCTCTATCCCTTCTTGTAGAGTGCCTCAGTGTGTTTTGACCCATTCAGCTTGTTGTCGATGTGTACTCCCAGGTATTTATAATCCTCAACCATGTCCACATCGACCCCCCTGATGGAAACAGGGGTCACCGGAGTACTCCTCCTCCTTCCCAGGTCCACAACCAGCTCCTTGGTCTTCATCACATTAAGCTGGAGGTGGTTCTTTCCACACCATGTGACAAAGTCCTCCACCAGTGCCCTGTATTCCTCATCATCACTATCCTCAATACACCTCACTATCGCAGAGTCATCAGAAAACTTCTGAAGGTGGCAGGACTCTGAGTGATAGTGGAAATCGGTGGTGTAGATGGTGAAGAGGAAGGGGGAGAGGACTGTGCCCTGCGGGACCCCGGTGTTGCTGACCAGCCTGTCAGACACACAGTCCTGCAGCCGCACGTACTGTGGTCTGTCAGTCAGGTAATCAAAAACCCAGGACACCAAGGGGGCCTCCACCTGCATCGTCTCCAACTTCACACCCAGTAGCCCAGGCCGTATGGTATTGAAAGCACTGGAGACCATACAGTGTGACATGATACCATATGACAGTGTTATTATGTAACATTATAGAAAATGATGTAACACGTGATACCATACAATACTGCGTGACATTGAATAACATGCCACGTGATAAGATTCAACACAAGAAACATACGATACATGAACTATACTTTACTATTCAATCATATGAAATGATACTATATAGTACAAAATGATACCATACATTATATTAAGAATGATACGATACTGTTTGATACACTAAGACAGGGGTCGGCAACCCAAAATGTTGAAAGAGCCATATTAGACCAAAAAATAAATAAAAAATTAAAAGCCTTATACGCAAATCTTCGTTGACAGAAATGTTGTATATACATTTTTATTCTACACATTTTTGCAACATTGGAAATCATTAATAAAATGGAGACTTTTCAGGGGATTAGATAACTTCTGGAAATTACTGGCTCAGAATGGCCAAAGGTATAGATGTGTGTGTCCAAGTTAAAGGAAACGGCAGGCTGTCTTCTTCTAATGGATTCATTACAATCTTTGCAAGCTGGGTAACGCTTGCTGCGGTCTGGAACAACATGGCACACACACAACTATCAGAAATGCTTCCAATATTACATACAGATAAGGTGTCATGAGACATGCAAATATAAATTAAATACACAGAGGACATAAGTAAAGGAAATTATATTAGCTCAAATATACCTACAAACGAGGCATAATGATGCAATATGTACATACAGCTAGCCTAAATAGCATGTTAGCATCAATTGGCTTGCAGTCATGGATTGACCAAATATGCCTGATAAACACTCCAGCAAATCAATAAAATCAACAAAGCTCACATTTGTGCATTCACGCACAGCATAAAATGTTTGGTGGACAAAATGAGACAAAGGAGTGGCATAAAACACGTCTTTCTGTGGCAACATCGGAGAAAGTTGTACATGTAAACAAACTGATGAGTTCAAGGATCGCTGAAATTAGTAGGACAAAACGGTGCTTGCCAAATGCTCTCATCTGTGAAGCATGTATAACAAACCGTGGGATTTCTAACAATTAGGAAGATTTGTGTCATGTTTGTTCTCCTACAGAAAATATATTACAACAAAAAAATAATTTTTTTCTTCATCTTTTTCCATTTTCCCACATATCTGAAAGAGGTCCAGGGAGCCACTAGGGCGGCGCTAAAGAGCCGCATGCGGCTCTCGAGCCGCGCGTTGCTGACCCCCGCACTAAGATATGTGACCCATACGAAAATATACAATACTATACTATACTGTATATTTGTAAGAGCTAGATTATTGGCACAGTTCTTCTATTGTAGTGGATCTTATTTAATTACGCAGGTGTACCTACTTATTTTATCTCATATGTTGTCTTATTGTATGGAGCGTTTAATACCATATTGTTTTGGTATGGTTTTACTGTATTTTGTATCATGTGGTGTCATATCATTTCATATCATACTGCAACGTATTGTATCGTATTACATCATATGTATTTTATAATTTCATATACAATACCGATTCTCTTTAAAATTATACAATACAATTCAGTAGAATACAACAGAAGATGCTATTGTACCATCAATGTGGTATTGTAAAGCCGATTGAACCAGTTTATAAACAAGCTCTGAAAGTATTAGATAAAAATCCAAAAACGTATCTTACTTGTCGGATATTAAAAAAACATGAGCGCTTAAACCAGTGGTTCTTAACCTTGTTGGAGGTACCGAACCCCACCAGTTTCATATGCGCATTCACCGAACCCTCCTTTTTTTTCAAATTCAAGACAAAGTTATTATATGTTTTTGGTAACACTTTAGTATGGGGAACATAATCTAAGTAACAAAGACTTAATTTAGAGTTTTTTGGACACTAGGGGAACATATTCTAAGTAACAAAGACTTAATTTTGAGTTTTTTGGACACTAGGGGAACATATTCTAAGTAACAAAGACTTAATTTAGAGTTGTTTGGACACTAGGAGAACATATTCTAAGTAACAAAGATTGAATTTAGAGTTATTTGGTTAGGGTTCGGGTTACGGTTAGGGTTAGAGGGTTAGGGCCAGGGTTAGAGGGTTAGGGTTATAATAAGGCCATGTTATAGGTTATAATATGTTATAAGGTTGTTATAATGTGTTATATATGATATTATATATTATAATGTGTTATAATATATACATATATATATATATATATATATTATATATTATATATTATATATAATATATATATAATATATAATATATATATTATATATATGTATACTGTATATGTATATGTATACTGTATATATATATATATATATATATATATATATATATATAATATATAATATATATATTATATATTATATATAATATATATATAATATATATATATTATATATATATATTATATATTATAATGTGTTATATAATATGTTATAATATGTTATAAGCCATGTTATAAGGTTATAATAAGGCATTAATAAGTACTTAATAATGACTAGTTAAGAGCCAATATGTTACTAATTTGCATGTTAATGAGCAACTTATTAATGGTGAATATGTTCCCCATACTAAAGTGTTACCATGTTTTATTACTGGTGCACAAAATGAACCGTGCATGAACATCACCTTGTTCAAAGAACAAAACCAACACAGTGCATAAACTCACAACAAATTACACATCTGCAAATCAGTCTGACTTCTGCTGTTGCCGTATCCGTAATACGCTGATAGGGAGAAGTTATTATGTACAGGATGAGTCGGGTGTGTTTTGACCTCCGCCGAACCCCTGAGCCCGACTCACCGAACCCCTAGGGTTCGATCGAACACAGGTTAAGAACCACTGGCTTAAATTGGGACAACACTGTTAAATACATCGACGCCACCTTCATCTACTAAATCTTCCATGACAAAGCACCTCCTCCATGACAAGAGTTTGTGAAAAAAAACCATGAACAGGTCAAGAAGACTGTGTAGTTCTTGGTAAAAAAAAAAAAAGAGGGCCCATGGTCCAGAAACTTTCTCTGTCCATGCATCTCACACTTGGAATTCAACAGCAAATACCAATACGTGAACTTCCGACCCTGGTCTCTTTCACCAAACATTTCAAAGCTTGTCTACTGGAAGAACAACATTGCTGCCACAATCATGCCTAAACGTGTAATTTTTTTTTAATATTAGCTAACTGTTGGGGTACCTTTTATTACTTTGACTTTATTAAGGCTAATTGTTCTACTTGTCTATGTTGTCTTACGTATGTGCTATGTAAACATCAACCTGCTGAAGGGGCTGAAGATGGAAATTAGCCATTGGCTATAATCTTGCATATTTACATGTATATGTGCATTAACATGTATTGTCCTATTTTAAATAAATCAACTCTAAACTCTGTGGTAGTGTATAGTATATTTTTGAATTGTATTGTATCATACGATGTTCTACTCTATAATATGCTATACTGTTACATACTGTATTTTTTTTTATTGTATTAGAAGGTGTCTCTTCGTATCATACTTTATCAAATTGTATCATATAATTATGTACATATATTGTACGGTATCATAAGGATCAAGTCCTTGTAGTGGAGATAATGTCATTTTCAGTATTTGTCCAGTTCCTTACTGTGTACTATGGTTTCTTCAGGATGTACATTTAGCACCCCGTGCTTCTTTAAGTAACATGCTTCATAGGCTTTTTGTCAGATGCTCATTGATTGAATTGTAGACGTTTGTTCCCCTCAGCAAACCTCTCTGCTTTGGCAACGCCATCTTGTTTTTTGTTTTTTTTTGTTGGTGATTTTATGAAGACGACAAGTGTGACGTTGTGATTTCTGCCAACATGCATGTATCCATGTTGTTGACATTGTGATTTCTGCCAACATGCATGTATCCATGTTGATGACATCGACATCCACATCCACAGTTTAGGATTGCAGAAAGTTGTCCACGTGTTTCTGTGTGGAAGCATCTTGTTATCAGCTGCCCCGGTTCGAGGCCTTTGTGTAATATGGAGCCCAGTTATAATCACATGTTTCATGCGCTTAGATTGCTCCAAATCATTTGTGATGTAATGCGATCATTGTGCTGTATCAATTGCATGTATCATGTGTTCTTTAAACATAGATAACAAATATATTCACGGACACAAGAGGCATCTCTTACTCAAAAAACTATCGGTGCAAGTTGTATGCTCAAGAAAAGTGTCTGAATAGTCCAAAACTTCTGAATCAGAGCAGAGTTTTTTTTAATCCATCTGACCTCACAAGAAGTGACACCACAAAGTATGCAGTATTGTATGCTATAACATTCTATCATATCATGTGGTATCGTTTTATAGTGTATCATATCACAGTGTGCGATATCTTTTATTATCATATTAAATTGCAAAGTATGATTTCATTGTGTATAGTATATTTTTGCATAGTATTGTATCATATGGCACTGTGTGGTATCGTTTGTATAATTTCATAACCTGCTCTATCTCTTTTATTTCATATCTGATGATAACTGATGGATCGTTTTCTGTGGTCCTCATTTAATCATCCTAATGTATGAGTTCATATGACTGAATCGTAGTGTCTTAAATGATAAAAAATAATTTCACAATAACTCACAGTATAATTTTGCATAGTATGGTATCATATTCCAAAAACATGCACCTGGGGATAGGTTGATTGGCAACACTAAATTGGCCCTAGTGTGTGAATGTGAGTTTGATGTGTTGGCCCTGCGATGAGGTGGCGACTTGTCCAGGGTGTACCCCGCCTTCCGCCCGATTGTAGCTGAGATAGGCTCCAGCGCCCCCCGCGATCCCGAAGGGAATAAGCGGTAGAAAAATGGATGGATGGATGAATGGATGGGTGGATGTATACGTATGATATAATTTTACAATGTCCAGTATATTTTTATCGTATGATACAGTATCTATTTGTATCATTTCATTTCATACTATAATGTATTGTATCATACTTACTTGTCATATGGTATAATTTCAGGACTGAATTGTACAGTATTGTATATTTCAAAACAAATATGGGTAGGCTATCATATAATAATGTATCATAATGTATCATATAATTAATCATATGGTATTATTTTGTATCATATGATTGAATTATGTATTATAGTTTCAAAATGTATAGTATTTTTTGTATTTAATCAAATCACTTTATAATGTATAATTTGGTATCAAATCATACAGTATTGTATGATTAGTCATATAGTGTACTTTATCATTTTGTATAATAATTGATCATATAATGTATGGTATCATTTTGTATCATGATGGAATCACATTTTATAGTTTCATAGTGTATAGTATGATTTTGTATCTAATTGTGTCACTTCATAACGTATATTTTTGTATGACACTGTATCGTATTATTGATCATACATGGATGGTGTCATTTTTTATTATATGATGGGATCACGTTTTATAGTTTCATAATGTACAGTATTGAATTATATTACTTCATAATGTATCATTTTGTATCATGTGAGTCAACCATGTATTAAAGTATAGTATAGTTTTGTATCGAATTGAACCTTTTCAAAATGAATTATTCTGGATGGTATCACATGGCATGTATTTTACAATGTATTAATATAGTATGGTTCTTATCAATGGCAGGTTTAAGAGGATCCTTATCGAGACTGCAGCTTGATTACGTGGATATTGTTTTTGCCAATAGAAATGATGTCAACAGTCCAATGGAGGGTGAGTCTCAGCATGATTCACATGATATCGTGTGCCTCGGAAAAGTATCATTTCAAGTATGGTTTTTGCAGAGATCGTGCGTGCTATGACGTTTGTGATCAACCAGGGCATGGCCATGTACTGGGGCACCTCACGTTGGAGTGCCATGGAAATCATGGTCATTATTATTCAATTCCTATTCTCCTGTCGGTTCATGAGCACACTGATGGTTTCGCCATGTTTGTTTCTGCTGCATCAGGAGGCCTACTCGGTGGCTCGACAGTTCAATCTGATACCACCTGTGTGTGAGCAGGCAGAGTATCACTACTTTCAGAGGGATAAAGTGGAGGTGCAGCTTCCTGAGCTCTACCACAAGATCGGTATCAAGTCATCTTGGATTTGAAATCTGTGATTTTGTTGAAACATAGAATGACTTTGAGCTTCATTTGCTTGCTTCAGGGGTTGGAGCAATGACGTGGTCTCCCTTGGCCTGTGGATTAATCACAGGGAAGTACAGCGACGGAGTACCAGAGTGCTCCAGAGCAGCAATGAAGGTCAGTTTGATTGGACTCTGCATCCTCCCCTGGGATTCTCCTTGGTGTAATTCCCCAGCTGATCAGTCGAGCATTCTTTTTTCAGTTTTTTTTTTATAAGAAAGCAGTATAAAAAAAAGCACTTTAACTCACTTTTTCCACCTCGATTTCTCTGAAGGGATACCAGTGGCTGAGAGAGCGAGTGAACAGCGAGGAGGGGCGCAGGCAGCTGGCTAAAATCAAAGAGCTCCACCTACTGGCAGACAGACTGGGCTGCACCGCCGCACAGTTGGCCATTGGTACGGACTCAAATACCCTCTTCATGAAATGTAACATTCATGATTATGATTATTATTTAACTTGTTTGTGTGTGACCTCTCATTGGATTTGAAGGATCCATCCGACTGCTACCCCTTGAAGCCAAATTTTAAAGCATGCTGAACACTTTGTTCTTGTTTTTCCCAGCCTGGTGTCTTCGTAGCGAGGGAGTCAGTTCGGTGCTTCTGGGTGTTTCAAACACAGATCAGCTACTGGAGAACCTTGGAGCCCTCCGGGTAAAATTGTTTCTTGCTTTTTTTCTATTTTTAGTTTACCCCTAAAGTCCTACATGGTTATTGATATGCCATATGTTAGCTATTCTCCAGATACCCTTTGTATGTTAGCTACCTAGCCATGGCCTGGAACAGTGGTTCTCAAACTTTTTTCCCCAAGTACCACCATAATGACCAACATTAAAATACAGTAGCCGAGTAGGGCTAAGTATTCATTAAAAACAAGGCAGAGGCATAGTATATTATAAACTATCTTTCTCTCTCTCTCTCTCTCTCTCTCTCTCTCTCTCTCTCTCTCTCTCTCTCTCTCTCTCTCTCTCTCCTCTCTCTCTCTCTCTCTCTCTCTCTCTCTCCTCTCTCTCTCTCTCTATATAGTATATATATATATATATATATATATATATATATATATATATATATATATATATATATATATATATATATGCATTTGTGGGAAAAAATCACAAGACTATTTCATCTCTACAGACCTGTTTCATGAGGGTTTCCTCAACCATCAGGAGATTTTAATGGAAGCATTCACATACCATGGTTTATATAGGGCACAGAGCGGGTGGGTACAGGCAGGCGTAGGGGCGTGGTGATTGGCTCATGTGTTACCTAGGAGGTGTTTCCTTCTGTGACGGCATGCTGATACCATTTTGCTGTGCTTGTTGAGGGATGACAAGTATGGACGGTATATAATTAACAGTTTCTCTTTTAAGCATAGGTTGCATCTTTTATTACCACTGTTGTAAGGTGTGCTGGATGCAAGAATTTGCAATGTTATCGAATATTCAACATTATTGTCTTTGAGATTCCAAATGTGTTGACTGAGTTTCTGTAGTGTTCCGCAAGCTTTTGCTTCTGAAAGAGGCTTTGTGATTGTTCCATCTGGTTTTGAATGCTCCCTCAGTTAATCCTACATATGTGTCGGATGTGTTAATGTCCTTGCGTGTTACCCTTTGCTTGGTAAACGACTGATGGTTGTAAGCACCCCCCGTTGAGAGGTCAATCAGGTTTCTTGCGGCAGTTACAGCCTTTGTCGGTTTTGGAGTCATTCTGCTTGGTGGTGGACGCTCCTTTTCAATTGCTTTATTGTGGTTTGAAATGATTTGTCGTATATTGTTCATGCAGCTGTAGCTCAATTTAATGTTGTTCTTGTTGAATACTTTTCTTAGGTTGTTGCCTTTGGGGAAGTGTTTGTCGATCAGGGTGAGGAATTTGTGGCCAATATTAGTTGAGACGTTTTTGCTGTATGGGGGGTTGTACAGATAATGTTGTTTCGTTTTCTGCTCCTTTTTGGTTGGTTTCCTGGCATGGGTTCGTAGGTGAGGGTGAAGTTGTATCCGCTTTCATCAAGTGCTTTTTGGTACGGGGGGGTTGCTTTGTCTAATTCAGCTTTGCTAGATGACAGCATCGATAGTCTTTTATTAATACCGGTAGGTATTCTTTTCGTGGTGGTGGGTGGGTGGTTGCTGTCATGGTGCACGTATTGGAGTGTTGTGTTGGGTTTCGCGAATGGTTGTAGCTGTTATTCCTCAGGTTGAAAGTGACGTCGAGGAAGTTGACGGTTTGCTTGTTGGCTTCAAATCGTTGATCCGTAGGCCGTTCTCTTTGAAGATTTGGCATATACGCTTCTTGGTATTCTCGCTGCTCCTTGGCGAGGCGCGACACACTGCCAGTCCGTCATCACGGTAAATACCAAGGTTCAGGTTGAGGCTAGCGAGCTGGGAGAGGAGGAAACTCCCAACAAGTTCGCACGTTTCTGCTCCGTCAAAACTCCCCATGGTGACGTCGAATGTTGAATTGTTCTTTTTTTGCCATGGTGTACCGTTGCGGAAGAGTATAGAGTTCTTTGCATGGATGATGGTGTTTCTTTCGTTGCCTGTGATTGAGTCGTAGTCCGAGGCAAAGTCTAGTGCTTTGGTCAGTAGGTCTTGTGTGATGGAAGGGTCAAATTCTTCGACATCGAAGGAGATGAAGTTGTGCTGTTGTTTGTCTTGGATGTTGCTGAACCATTTGATTACTGCTGCTGTATTTCTCCATTGGTTGAGTGGTGTTTTGTCCGTAATTTTTGTGTTGATTCTGTCCAGGATTATTTTGCTGATTTTTCCCATTTCGGATTTAGTTGGGTTTATTAGTCGGCATGATGGGTTATTTGCGAAGTTGGGTTTGTGGTCCTTCAATGTGATGAAGGCTTCCTTGTTGGCTGTAGCGTCCACCCTGTCCTCGATGTCCAGTTCATCCGCAATCCGTTTGTTTTCCAGGTGGATGTTCTGTAAAGTGTTGGGTTGTGCTTTTTTGTATGATTTGGTGATGCTTCTGTCCAGTAAAGTGTTATGTTCTTGTATGTTCATTCTGTAGAAATTTGTGGTTTTATCGGCGGCTATGATGAGGTTGCTTAGGCTATGATGAGGTTGCTTACTTTAAGCAACTTCTTGTCTTTTTTCCTGATCTAGCGTATATTCCGCTCTACCCCGGTATTGAGCACTGTATAACGGATAAACCACAGAAACCACAGAAACCTTGACTGTATGTGTGTATATATATATATATATATATATATATATATATATATATATATATATATATATATATATATATATATATATATATATATAATATATATATATATATATATATATATATATATATATATATATATATATATATATATATATGTCCCCTCCAAGGTTTCTCATAGTCATTCACATCGACGTCCCTTGTGTGGGCTCTGTGCCGAGGATGTCGTTGTGGCTTGTGCAGCCCTTTGAGACTTTTGTGATTCAGGGCTATATAAATAAACATTGATTGATTGATTGATTGATATAAATGCAGAGAGAGAGAGGGGGGGAGAGAGAGAGAGAGTCCATATATATATATATATATATATATATATATATATATATATATATATATATATATATATATATATATATATATATATATATATATATATATATATATATATATATATATATAGTATAATTATATTTAGTATTTTTGGTCATTGTAACATTACACACACTTTGAACAGTAACACTGTGTTTAAATATAGGAAAATAAAACACTGTACTTAAATAAAGAATCAAATACATTTAATTTAATTCAATTAAGTGATTCTTTGGCGTACCACTAGATGGAGCCCGTGTAACACTGGGGTACACATGCCACAGTTTGAGAATAACTGGCCTAGGAATGACTGATTCAATGTGGATGCGCATCTCTTCTTCAGCATTAGTTTTATATGCAGATGCAACACATATTAATGTTAATGAAACATCACACTCATATCTTGCCATTAGAGGGTGCGGTCTCTCAAATTGTGGTATAGAAACGTGTGGACTTAGGAACAGAGCCCACTTACATAGTGTTCTCTAGAGTAAGACGGATACCGTATTTCCTTGAATAGCCGCAGGGGCGTTAATTAATTTAAAACCTCCTGTCACTCCTGCGTTTACCGGAAACCGGCGGGATGGCCGTGCATGCGGTAATTATTTTAAAACCTCTTCTCACTCCGGCGTTTACCAAAAGGAATCCATAAAATTTAGGCGTGCGCTTTGAGTGTGATGTAAGCATACCATCATGAAAAGCACATTTAATTAAAAAAAACGTTATTATGGTCTTACCTGTACTTATAAATGGAGTCCATTTGCAGCTCCTTCTGACCAAAAGCATCGATAACTTGTTTATAGAAGTCTTCCTTATTTTCTTTCTTCAGTTTTAAAAGTCTATGTTTCGATGGAGATATTCCTTTAATTATTACCTCCTGCTTCGATTGAAAGTCCAGTTTAGAAAACTGTTTTATTTTAGATACCGGTATGTAATCCTCCATGTTAAAAGTTCAGGCAGAGGAAAAAAAAAAAATCTCTTGCTGCGTGTGTTCACTTCTTCTGCAGTACCGGAAGTCGCAAGAAGGATCACTAGCGCGGCAGCGCCCTCTACCACCAGGAGGCGGGAGTCATTTAATGACTTATACAGTATTTCACACACGCAGCTACGGTATATTAATAAAACATAGCTGCTTACTGTTCTCTTTAGCATATTGTACCGGTATTCAATAGCTTGGACCTTAAATCCTACTGAAAAGCTCTTTATCTTTTTTCCTTTGTGCGATTGTAAACTACTAAAAGCAGCTTCCTCCATTTTGAAAATGAGGACAGATGCGTCACTCGTGACGTAACGAATTTGACCCGGTGGAAGTTCTAGCCATATGCTAAATATTTTGCGAAACGAGTTTGACCCGGCGAAAATTATAGACATGCGATAATAAAATTAATATTTTGCGAAACGAATTTGATCCAGCTTCAATAATAAACCGGCGATAAGGCCAAGCATGCGTTAATTATTTTGAGAAACGAGTTTGACCCGGCAGTAATTCTAGACGTGCGAATACTATATTCCCTGCGCCAATTCAAGGAAATACGGTAGACATATGGTATCATTTCATAATGTCTTGTATCTTATTTATGTTAGATCATTTCATATCATATTATTACGTATGTATGCTGTAATGCATTGTATCATTTTGTGAGGTCATTATTTTTATCATGTTTTTATTTGACTGAATTATAGAATGGTATACTTATCTTTTTACATTGTGTTGTATCGTATGTATCCTATCATTTCATACAGTATTTGTAATTTCATAATGAAAAGTAAGTATATATTTGTTAAGGTATCTCTTCCTATGATATAATTTCATATCATATTGTATCATAATTACATACATATCATGTTGTAACTTTTATATGGTACACCATACTGCAGGGGTGTCCAGTTTTTTGACTGGGGGGCCGCGTTGGGCTTTAAAAATGTGGCCGCATGCAAAGTAACTTAGTAAGCTCATACATATAAATGAGTACCTATTATTATGATAATATAATGAATATATAATAAATAATTATTTTAATTGGATATTAAGAGTATGTGAAAGTTCAATTCCTACTTTGTTTACTTCCGTGACCACGTCCTTAAAAGTTTTTTAATCAATCAGAAATGTTAAGCAGCTAAAGTACGGCAAACATCATAAGTGTGCTATACTGTATCATGTAATTACATATATATGTAATTACATATATATTTAATTATATATATATATGTAATTACATATATACTGTATAATGCATTGTTTCCTTTTGGGGCAGCACGGTGGTAGAGGGGTTAGTGCGTCTGCCTCACAATACGAAGGTCCTGAGTAGTCTTGGGTTCAATCCCGGGCTCGGGATCTTTCTGTGTGGAGTTTGCATGTTCTCCCCGTGACTGCGTGGTTCCCTCCGGGTACTCCGGCTTCCTCCCACCTCCAAAGACATGCACCTGGGGATAGGTTGATTGGCAACACTAAATTGGCCCTAGTGTGTGAATGTGAGTGTGAATGTTGTCTGTCTATCTGTGTTGGCCCTGCGATGAGGTGGCGACTCGTCCAGGGTGTACCCCGCCTTCCGCCCGATTGTAGCTGAGATAGGCTCCAGCGCCCCCCGCGACCCCAAAGGGAATAAGCGGTAGAAAATGGATGGATAGATGTTTCCTTTTGTAAGGTCATTATTTTGTATCATGTTTTTATCCGACTGAAACATATACTGTATTTCAAAATGGTAGAATCTTTTTGCATTGTATTGTGTCATATGGTATTGTATCATTTCATAGCATATTGTATCATAATTACACATGTATATTTATATGTGATATATGGTATAATAGTTTGGTTATGGTTAAGGTTTGAGTTTATTTGGAACAGGTATACAGATACAAAATGGTACTTTATATAATCCACACATTCTTATTTCTCTTGACAACATGTTTGAAAAGAAGTAGGAAGAAGCAAAGCTTATTTAATTCTACCCCTTTTCCAATTCAGATTGTATGATCACTATATCCAACATTATGTATTATTCTAACTAATCTTTTTTGTAACACAGTTATTAAATTAGATAACATTAGTGAGCAGTAAAGAATATGTAGTGGTTTTTGGTCCGAAATGTATTTTGCTTTATTCATTATTGAAATATGTATTGCCACTTTATGTTGTATATTTTATATGAGATTTCCTGTTCATTCATCATCTATTATTACAACCAAAACATGTATTTATTTCACTCTTTCAATGTCTACTCCATCTTTGTGTTTGACTTTCTCTTCTACTTTTAACCAAATAGCATTGTTTTAGTTTTACTGAGATTCAATGTAGTCTGATTTTGTCAAGCCATCTCGTAATTCGTACATACAATTACGTACAAATAATGGTCTGTATCATTTTGTGAAGTCATTATTTTCTATTATGTGTTTTTATCTGCCTGAATCATATAGTACAGTATCATTTCACAATCATTTTACTCTACGTATTTTTTGAAAATGTTACGCTTTTTTCCTCTAATACCACAGCCATACACCTTACAGTCATATAACTTGATATGTGAAACATGCTACCTGTTAGCATGCTAACATTTACATGCTAACCTTTTCAGCTAATTTTACCCTTTTTTCTGTAATTCAACTGCCATACACCTTAGAGTCATATAACTTGGCATGTGACACATGCTATATATTAGCATGCTATTGTTAGCATGCTAACAATAGCATGCTAACCTTTTTAGCTAATTTCACACTTGCTTCTCTAATTCAACTGCCATACACCTTAGAGTTAGCTTATTTTGTACGTTTACACCTAAAACTCAGATTCAGACCCTCCGCACCACTTTAAAAGTACGGTGGCTCGTGGCGACCCCCGGCCAGAGGTTTAGGGCACAGATAGCAGGCCCAACAAAATGTCTAGTTACATACATATATAATGTATCATTTCATAAGGGCATTGTTTTTGTCATATATCTTTTTATCTAACTGAATCATATAGTCTATATTCTCACAATATGTCGTATCTTTTGTACATTGTAATGCCATATGTTATCGTATCATTTCATACAGTATTTATGATTTTATAATGTATAATATATTTTTATTGTGTCATATTGTATTATTTCATATATCATACTTACTAACTTGTTTTTTTTTTTCATGTCAAATTTCAAATATTCAGCTTCTCAGAATTTGTCTTCTAGGCTTTTTACACAATTGATTTATAACAAAACAATTGTTCCCCTTAAAATGTATAAAGAAAAAGCAATTTGTTTGTATCGGTATTAGCGAGCTAATGTAAAGTTAAAGTACCAATGATTGTCACACACACACTAGGTGTGGCGAAATTATTCTCTACATTTGACCCATCACCCTTGATCACCCCCTGGGAGGTGAGGGGAGCAGTGAGCAGCAGCGGTGGCCACGCCCGGGAATCATTTTTGGTGATTTAACCCCCAATTCCAACACGGTTGTTAGCCTTGATGCTGGGAAAAAAATTCAAAACATATCACATATACGGAAAATATCTACGTTGTGTTTATTTTTCTTGCTCAGTTCGTGTTACAATGCATATTTGTATTTCTTTTTATTTTATTTTATGCGTTACAATGCATTACATTGTGTATTTATGAACTTGTCAATACATTGATGATTTTCTTGTGGCAACCATCCACTATGGGGTTGGTTGTCACATTGGGACTTTCTTAGTTGATTACTTTTTTGTTGCAATGAGTTGGATAATCAAAAGCAAAATCATTTTATTAACCAACACGTCAAGCTTCAATTTGATGTAGGACTGTTTATTGGCGGATGTTTTTATTTTCAGAAATATAGACTAGAGTAAAACATGTGACAACCAACCCTGTTCTCGCCTGTATGTGACAAATTAAAGTCCGTAAAGTACAACGGAACGTCGAAAGTCAAACACTTCATTAACCTCCATTGCATTTCCATTTACAATTGACGTCTCCCGGAGGAAATCAGAGAAATAGAGACAACTGTGTTTTCCCACAGGACAGCAATTTATTTGTGACGGTGGGTTGGTGCGAAACGCGAGAGGGTTAGATGACGTCTTGGTCTAATTTGCATAATTGGACATGAGGCATGTGCATGTACACTTTTACTGACGCTACGGGAGAGACAGAACTTGAGCAAAAAACAAGATAAGCAAAGGAAATATAATTGTTTCTTTTTGCTGTTTCTTTTATGTCATAAGTAAGATGGAGCCACATGTGAGTGCTTTTAGACGGGGAGAGGAGCGAAACAGCTTTGACTTTACATTAAGCTCCATTTTTATTTGCCTTGACGCTGGATTTTTTGTGTGATTGTTGCAGCCTAAAATACCTGAATGTTGCGGCAAAAGTTGCAAAGTTTTAAGTCTTGTTTTTTCTAATAACATTGTGATTTGATGAATTTGTAATCAATGTTTTATTTGTAACAATGACACCAAAAAGCACAGGATGTCAACAAATCTAACAAAATATGCTTTATTTACATCTTAAATTCAACATTTTTGAACACCGACAGAAATTCGCCATATTCAATTCACAAGATCTCGCGGGCCTTTTTTTTTTTTAGATGTTTTTACCAAAAATTGCAGAAGAAATATGTTTTTTTAGGTGTTGGATGCAGAAAGTGAAAGTTGCAATAATTTTTTGTAATTTACATCCTGTAATTAAAATACAGACATTTGCTGAAGAAAAAGTAATTCATGAAGAAATATAAAAGAAAAGCCATAACCGGTCCCCTGCTTCCCCGGCCCCAATATCAGTTGATATTTGAAACAGGTCCCCAAGTAGCTGTCCAGGATAAGCCTGAATTATGATTAATTGATGTTGGACCTCCAGAATCAGCATGTCCTCATCCATTTGTGTCAACAAGGTGAAATTACGTCTGAAAATATTTGACAAGTTAACTTCAGGTCCGTTTTAGTAGGACGTTTCAAAGCGTAAAATACGATCCCCCTTGAGCACGGGGTATTTTATTTTGAAAGTTAACCGGCTCATCTATGTCGTGTTTGTGCATGACTTCCTCACCCAAACAAGCAAATTTGAGCTAAATTGATGCACAGATTTAGCGCAGGGATGCGGTACGGCACTGGCTTGAACGGAAACGGGAAGAATGCGCCGTTCCGCATCCAGGGGAAATCCCATGGATGTACCTTTCAACTTTAAAGGCCTAGTACTGTATGCGGAAAAAAGAGGAACCAAAACAACCGGAAACTAACACCAGCTTCTCATTTTCTCTTCCTCCTGTGCAGATTTTATCCCAAATGACGCCGCAAACTGTCAGCGAGATGGACGGCGTGCTGGGAAACAAACCACACTTGAAGAAGGAGTCTCGCGCTTGAGCATCCCTGAAAACGATCAAGCTTTTTTCTCTGCTGTATACTCAACAACTTGCATGTCCTCAGCAACATTATGCTTCCAGAACGAGCGCATAAACCACTGTGCGCAGTACAATGTATCATGTATGGATTAAAAAAAAAATATCTCTACAAAAACAGGTCATATTAACGCTCAGTGACAGTAGAGGTGGCCTCAGGCTATAAAAGTAGCTGCTTGCAAAAAGCTAAGAAAAAGACGACGGCTGTGCTAAAATGACTGTGTTAGTGGTGCGTTCACTGCACGCGGGAGTCTCCAGACCCTTTACTGCCTGAACTGTAGTAGCAGCAACAGCAGCGTCAAAAGGGGTCAAAGGTTAGTAATCATGCGTCAAGCCCAACATTTCCCATGGTGTGCATGTGACTGGTCGGGAACTGCTGTTCACAGTGGATCACTTGTGAAGTTTCAAAAAAATAATAATAATAAAATTTAAAAAAAAGACATCACATGCTTTATAGAAATAGGCCGACGACTCAGAGGTATGAAAAAAAATGCACTAAAGGAGATGAGATTATAAAGTTTACAAGTTTGGCTGAGAATCCCTGCTCTTAATGAAAATGAATGCATTTTTAAAAAAAAAAAAGAAAAGATGACAAGTATTTTCATGCATTTTGCTTTTATTTTTAATGAACTGTACAGCAGGCTGGGGGTTGGGAGGGGTAGGGGGTTACAATCTTATTCACCAAACCTGCTGTTGCCCCCTTGTTCCTAAACTGTGCGCATGTCCCTTTAAGAAAGGAAAGCCCCCCCACAACCCCAACAGGGTGTATAATGTGGCATGGCTTTGAATGGTATGTAGATTTGCAGTGCCCTTGTAAGCCTGGTATTACGGTAAATGATCAGGAGAGCATCTTTAAATGACAATTGGGAGTACAAGGACTGATCACATGGGGGGGTGGGAGATTCAGAAAATATATGTTGTTGTTTTTTAAATACTGAAGTCGTTTTCATTGCTTCTTTGATCATATCTCTGGGAATTGTCTGTTTTGTTCCTTTGTTTGTAAAAAATTTGTTTTTTTTCCTTTCCCTTCTTGGAAGAGTGGGGTGAGGGAGGGAAGCGATGTTCCTTCTGTTATTCTCCATGAAACAAAATACATGTGGGGGAGTTTTGAGGACTTGTTTGGGTCGGCACACCAAACGTGTATATAGTTTGTCAGCGAGATATCCTGTAAAAGGCATTGTTTAGGAAACATGAAGGACATCCCCTTTGTTACTCTGTGATCTGAGTGTTGCGTCCAGTGTACACGAACGTTTCAATCCAACCTATGAACATGTAAACTTTGCCTGCATACCTTCTATTTTACTGTCTTGCAACAAGGAGAACATGTGAAAAGAGGCAACAATCCATGCTGAATGTACCGTGTCTGTTGCTGCGTCTAAAGGGAAAGCACATTACATGACTTAAAGAGAGCTCTGCTCTGTTTTGTTTTTCTTATGCAAACATTTCTATTATCATAATGATTCATGCACACACACACACCATCCTATTATTTCATAGTTCAGGTTAAAAAAAAGAAAAAGAAGCTGCGTACACCCCAGTGCTCAAGAAGTACAGGAAAAGAAGGTAAGCCACTGGTATTCTTTTTTGAGTCCTCTTCTCTTGATGTTTTATTGCTGGAGTTGTGTTGAATTGTGCTTGAGAAAATGTGAAAAACACAACATAGATGTTTGTCTTCAAGAGAAATTCACATTTCCAGCAGCTTTACAAGGGTGGGAACACCGGCGCGTGCAAGGTTTAAAAAAACAAACAAATAAAATGTATCAAACATATCGTAGTACGCTTAAGAAAATACCCATGACATGCACACACTGAAGATCAGAAAACACAGGCTGTGGTGTCTATGTGCTTAAAAAAATCGATTCATACCCGAATTTTTTTATTTATCTATTCCAATTCCAAAATTATTCATAATTTTCAAAAAACTACCAAAATTTTCTGGACTATAAGCCGCTACTTTTTTCCCAAGGTTTAAATCCTGCGGCCGATACAAAGGTGCAGCTAATCTATGGATTTTTTAATTATGGAATGGATTAAGCAAAGAAATCAAACAATGTATTAAATGACCTACTTTAAAAAAACAAAACTATCCAAACTCAAAGTGTTAACAAAGGAAGAAGAATCCTAATAAACATCTTGAACCATATTAAAAATGGAGAAAATCTTGTTCATCTCATAAGGGATGAATAAAGACATCAATGACTTTTCTGTTTTGTGTGATCATCAATATACTGTCGTGTTGCAGGCAATCGGTTGGAACCAATTAAAGTATGTAAATGATCATTTACGTAATCTTTCTATGTAAATATCACATGTCACAAGGTATCGGTATATATCTACCGCTTATAGTTCGGTGCGGCTAATATATGAACGACTATTTTTTTCCTTCCAAAATCTAGTGGGTGCGGCTTACATCGCGGAAAATACAGTATTTAAAAAATACTACTTTTTTTCAATTGCAATCAATCTTTAGAAATATATATTTTTTTAGGCCATCTCTGTGCTTAGTCACTGCGTGTATACTGTACATCATATGTCAGCAACCAAGAGGAGCTTTTGTAACCTGTAACCTGTTTTTAAAGCTTTTATTATCACCTTTGTATCAACTAATATATTGCGAGAATTGGTTAAAACCGAAAAGCGTGTTGAATCGAGAATCTTTTATGAATCGAATCGTCACCCCAAGAATCATCATCAAATTGTGAGTTATTGTGAGAGTCACATCCCTATGATATATCATCTTATATTTATATTTATTTTTGCTCATGATAACCATATCAGATTTGAAGTAATCCTGCACCAAAGCGACAAAAACATGCAATTAAGTAATCAAAATAATAATTTTACATGCCTTTATCCACACTGTCTATGTAAGGAACTGGGCTCCACTTCTCTAGATGACATATCGAGTTTGGTGAAGGAAAGGGGGAGTTCCAAGTACAGTTAGTTATACTCAAAAACTAATTGGTATAATGGGAAATAAATTCAAGATTCAATTTCAGGAACAAAAAAAACATAAAGGGAACTTCCATCCATCCATTTTTTACCGCTTGTCCCTTTCGGGGTCGCGGGGGGTGCTGGAGCCTATCTTGTTTGTGAAATTGCATCCGAACGCTATGGCTCCTTCCCAGCAGGCACCAGACATTAAAACATTGTTGAGAACTTGTTGAATTAGGTCCTGGCATTGAGTAACTCAAGCCTAACGTTGGAACAACATGCTTTTTGACGACGTTTAACCAATGTATGGTTTCTGACGTTGATTTGACCATTAAATTTTGGTCATTTCCCAACCAATATTCTATACAACACAAATACAACGTTGAAACAACATGAGGTTTATTCAGTGTCAGGTTGTGACATTGACTCGACCATTGAAATTTGGTAATTTCCCAACCAACAACGTGGATCCAACGTTAGACATCAGCGTTGTCCTAATTTACACATTTTGCAATGTTGTTTCAAAGTCAGGTTCAGAGGACATGTATGTATAATCAACCTTGTATCAATGTCTTGTGCCTGCTGCGTTCAAGCTACCCTACATGGTTCAAAAATGGTATTTATAATTTTTTCACATCAGTATGCTACTTACTACAGATGTACTGTACATAGTGAGAATCATCAAAAAATTGGAGAATAACCAGTGGGATACATTGTGGTCATCTATGAGCATGCATTTGTAGTTTACAAACTGTTAAGTTTGTCAGTCAGTTTACAAAAGGTCAATTGGAGACTCTAAATTGTTTAGAGGTGTAAATGGTTGGTTGTTAAAATGTGTCTAGACCAAAGTTCAACTGGGAGAGGCTCCAGCCAAGTGGCAGAAAGTGAATGAACTTTCGTGTGTGTGTGTGTGTGTGTGTGTGTGTGTGTGTGTGTGTGTGTGTGTGTGTGTGTGTGTGTGTGTGTGTGTGTGTGTGTGTGTGTGTGTGTGTGTGTGTGTGTGTGTGTGTGGAACAGCTGGAAGTGTTTCTCCCCTTAAAATGTTTTCTTCCACTAACGCCAAGCAAAATCCGACAGGTTACTGGTGGGGGATACGTTGTAGTCGTCTATGACCATGCATTTTAAGCCGCTTACTGTGTATTTCCAAGCACAGTCAAAAAAGAAGCAGGCGCTGTTTGTACAACCTCTACTGTAAATCAGGGGTGTCCAAACTGATTAAAACACAGAACCACACACAGAAAAATATAAGAATGCAACAGGGGCCACGTTGATATTTTTTTACAATTTCAAAAAATGGCAAAAAAATATGTATGTAAAATAGTATGCCGCACTTTGGACACCTCTGCTGCTCATGTTGTCAATCAGATCCATGTTGTTTTACACTCGATTTGAGTAGATTGCAGATCTTTGGTGTGCACCGGGGAAAATCTCCCTGCAGCGACTATTTTTTGTCTTCAAATGCATTGTCAGTTGGAGGCATCTAACAAATCTTGTAATGCGCTATAATAGAGAACAGGCACAGGAAATATAACCCTTAGTATATACCTGGGTTCTAATTCAAAAGCTCTAACAAAAAATTCTGCCTTTGCAAAGATAATGATGAGGTGTCCACACTGGAGGATAAATAAAAATTGTATTAGATAATAAATTATCTCAAAAAAGTCAAATACAATATATTTTAAAATATATGCAAAAAATAAAATGTAAATACTAAATAAATAAATAATTAAAACATGAAATGGTAAGTAATAGTAGTAATAATAGCAATAAATACATTTTTAAAATAACAGAATACAAATCTAGAAGTTTAAAATGATCTGTAAAAAACCTGATTAAAAATACAGTGTGTGCTTTCAAACTTTTTTCTTTTAAAATCGTTGCAGTCCAAAGGCTCTCCAGCAGGCTGTTTCACGGGTGGAGGGCCATATTGGCTAAATGCCACCTCAACTTGGGTCTTTGTTCTGGTATTAGGTAAAGATAAAAGGACCTCAGATATGGTAAAAGCAGGTCAAATAGATACAAAAATGTGCATTAAACATTTAAAAACTAATAATATTAATTTAATTTAGGCGGACGGGGAGCCAATGCAGCTGGTGTATTGTGTAATGTGGTCCCGCCCTCTGGTCATTATCAGCACGTGTGCGGCTGGGTTTTGTAATAATTGTAGATTTGTAATATTTTTGTGGGGTACACCAGGGCAATACAACATTTAGATTAAAAATAATGAGGCCTAAAATTGAGCCTTGGGGAACCCCACACCTTATTTCATAGTCCCCGAGTAACGTGTCTTCATACCTATATAAAACATTGTTGTTAGGAGTCAACATTCATTTACAGTACGCGTATTACTGCGGTGATTCATGTTCCCAATATTTTGGTTACTCCCTGGAGGAAGCAAAATATTAGCTACAGCTGTCAGCATGATTCAGTGCATTTATACACTGCTGTATAATCCAACAAAATTATTAAAACTGAACAAGATCATCTTTGTAAAGGCAGCTTTTTACTCTTGTTGGTGCAGATGTTCACACATGCTCCATTTAAACAGATCACTCCGAAAAGTATGGACAAAAAAAAAAAAAAAAAATGCAGTAAATGCAGAGACATTTGTCACATCTACAGCAAACATCTGTTCCGCCAACACTGACGCGCGTGTGTGTGTGTGTGTGTGTTAAAGCCACCTGGTGATCAAAATGATCATATGTGCTGAAAAATTGTGGGGAAGATGCTGGAGTAAGTGATTTTTAAAAAGTAAATAAATAAAAAAAAGCAAAGAAAAAGCCTCAAAAATGTTTTATTTGTTTTTGAGCAATGTTGCCCCAACACCATAATGTGACCGCAATAATTCAGATATAGTGCCATTATCCTGGTAATGGCCAAAGATGAAGGAAAAAGCAAGAAATCTATCTGCATTTGACAGCTCTTATATGAATGTTTTATTTGCTAAGGGCTTTCAAACACCGCAGTGCAAGTGATCAAATGTTTTGTTATGGTTGGTAGGGAAATTCTTAAAGGCGACTGTTAGAAAGTCCACAGTTTGTTGTTTTTTTGCCCCCCCGTAACCGTGTTTTTCATCGAGCGTTGAGATTTCACGCTTTGTTCGGCCTGTCCTTGAACACACAATTGTAATGTGAAATGTATGTTATGTTAAGTGCTGTGTTTTTTAACTTGAACACACACATTTCTCCAAACCAGTTTAATACCATGGAGACATCTCACCCCTTGACAGCCTCGTTGTTATAGCTCCATGTACTGTATGACAGGGTAAAACCGAAAGTGGAAAAATAACCCATGTAAGATTTCATTTGTTCACTAACAAAGCCTAACAATGAAGAGTGCTTTATAAATAGTGTTATGGACACACCTTTTAAACAAAGGAACATTTCCAGTTAAGCAAGACAATGAGGAGATTGAAAAGGTACAGTAGGTCAAAGGTCAAATCCGTCTTGAAGTATACTCAGCATTTATGCATTTATTTGAGTAATTTTTGTAAAAACTTCACCAAATATCTTATTATTCAGGAAGGAACTTTAATGCCATTGCACAAGTGAAACATAATGTCATTTTCAGCACAAACCCGTTCAAGAGCAGACACGTTGTACAAGGTGACAGAACAGAAACGCTGATGGGTCGCCACGCAGGCGTTGGGATGGGATGAGTAAAAAAAAAAAAAATCCCAGACTAAGCTCCTACGAGGGTGTGGGGGGTGCACAGTCTGGGGCCAGGAAAAAATATATATCGGAGCTCTCTGTCATACAATATAATTTTATTTAGTTAGTTGTAATTGTACTTGTACACATTGGAGAGTTTTTAAAAAAGGATGATATTACTTTTATTTTCTACAAAAAAGTAATGCAACAACAAACAATATTGACATGGTTGAAGAACCACTTTAGGCAAATGTTAAAAAATACTAAAATCAAATAACCATTCTCCTTCGCTCATCAGAATTTAGTAGGATATTGCCCAAAAGTAGAACATCTCCATAATGTATTGGGTTTGCTTGAAAAAGACTGTGTTCCTTTTTTTGAAAATAATATGGCCTTTCGCTAAATAGGCATTGTTCACTACAAAAACAGTTCATCATAGGCTTTGTAGTTTTGCAATTTTAAAACTGATTCCCTCATTTTGCGGGAAAATGCTTAATCCTCAAAACATTGTGTGATTTCCTAGAACACTCTTGTGACAAAAGTATTACCTGCTAATAGGCCTACATGAAAAGGTACATCATAAGCACAAGTATTAATATTATTTTTTTTATATTTGGCCCCTCATTGACTATTTGGCTGTGGCAAATAGACAACAATCGGTTCTATTCTCCGGTATAATGATTGTGTCACATTTGGCATTAGAGAAAATATGGTGCCAAGGGACATGATACCCTTTTTGATTAAAGAAAAAGAAAAAGATGTTGGAAATACCTCTGACACGATAAAAAGAGAGCAGATGAAGGGAGTGGTAAGGAGCACTTGTCAAGCATGCTACACACGAACACACTAAGCTGGTTAATGATGCAGCAGCATGCTTCAAATTAGTCCTTTCATTACTCACTTTGGTACATCCTCAAATAGTGGCTGGGTGTCTGCTCATAGATATCAATGAAAATTAAATAAATATTCATTAAGTATGGCCAAAAAAAAGCACACATCGGCATGCTCTCACTGCCATGCAGCAAGTGCAAGCCTAAACTACCACACAATGATCAACACACAGGTAAACAATAATAACTCAACGTTCAAATAGTACATTTAGTTGGCACTCTTACCCTCATTGGTTTAAATTAAGATTGGTATTTTTCTGGTACATACAGAGTTTGTTTTCCTTATTTCATGGCCGTGGACATCTAGTGTACCATATCTAAACCATATTTAATAGTCTATAGCCTTCTTATACGGAGATTACACGCTGTGCGTAGGGCCACGCCATCCGTCCAAATTTAATTTTAAACAAATTCCTTGACCCTTCCTGCACCGTCACTGATTGTCACTGTCCCCTGTAGTGCACAGCATTAGTGTTGGTCTTGTAAAATAGTTGTCCTGGGTTCAAGAAGGTTTGCAAATTCTGTTATTTGGCACCAAAAAATAAATGACTGAACAATTGATTTCCCATAAATTAGTTTTAGTACAAAACATGCATCAAATTCAAATCAATATCCATTAAAAGAAAGTATGAAAATAGTTTAACATGTAAAGTGTGAAAGATGTAAGGGGGACTCTAAACAAAATCATGCCTTGGGCCCCAATTTTAGACACGGGCGGCCCCAGGGTCTACATAAGTTTGTTTGACACACGCATGTTTAAAATACAGCCATTTAGTTTTCGCATTGAAAATAAATGTTGACATTGAAACAAAAGATCAAGATATAGATGTATTGGCACAAAAAAATTAAACATGGGCATTAAAGAAATAAGTACTTTTTATAGTTTGAGGTGTTTTTTTAAAATGTCGGTTTTACGGATTTTGAGCATTATATCCTGCCCTCTTCTGGCTTTGAGCATGTAAACTACGCTCGTATGTGTCACACAGAAGCACAAGATTTTTTTTTTGTGGTCAGTTAATGATTTTTGGCAGTTGCAAGTTGCAAAAAACAATCACTTTAATGTACACCTTTTTTCAGTAAGAGCTATTTGATTTTTTTGTTGTTGGTCAGTGTCATTCTCTTTCACTTTCAATGTGAAATGAAAACGAGGAAGTCAAAATGAAAAACGATGACCCAAAAAACATAGATCAATGAACCGTCACTGAAAAAGATGGACGTGAGGGGAAAATCTAAAAACTGACATTAAATACACAAAATATACTCTACCCTTCTATGTGCATGTTTAAAATGTGTCAATGTAATTTTTTACAGTGTCTATAAAAAAATGTACAATACAAAAATGTATTCAATGTTTTCAACTTAACGGCAGTGTTCTGGCATCATGTGACCTGATCCGTCTGTTAATGAATGTGTCGCCCCGGCAAGAATCAAACTCTGATCATATTTCTATGTAACGAAGCCTAATTCAATTCCATGTGTTTGTTTGTCTTCACACTGTCATAACAACCCCTATCTAAATAGTTGTACTACTTTAATAAAAGTAATATCGGTATTGTAAAAATAGACATGCCCCTGGCCACCATTTGAAGAGATCCTTAGCTGAAGTAAAGAAGTAAACATCCTGCATGCATGAGAGGAACACTAGTAAACACAGAGATGTTAGCCTAGCCTCTTTCATGCTGGGATATGTTATTCAGCACATCTTGTTGTTGTTTTTCCTGTTTGTCTGCATGACATCTTTGAGCGTGAACGACACAAACGCAATCTGCTCCAGTTCGCTTATCTTTCCGCATTCCATCAGGCACGAGAACTGGTCTTTGTCCGGGTCGTAGGCCAGGTCTGAGTACCCGCTGGGCCCGCAGTGGAGGATCCTGGGCCGGTCCCACCCCCTGGAATGCAGGGGGGATCTGTTCAGGTAGACGCCCATGTCCCGTCTAGTGCGCTTGCTGGTGGGGTGCATGAAGAGGAGCCATGTTTGGGTGTCCGGGGACAACGTGTCACACGCTTTGTTCTCTGCGTCCTCGCAGGGGATGAACTCTGGCGCGGGGAAGCCGACGACGCTGCCTTGACAGCCTCTTGGCTGCTCCACCAGCTCTCGGGCCGTGCGGGGTTTGTCAAAGCAGACGCCGCTGTTTTCGCTCAGCGCCTCACGTCGGTGGCCTCCGAAGTTGCGAGCGTTGCAGTAGAGGTGACTTCTGCCCTCGTGATCGATGATCTCCGCCATCTCGCACTCGCATGACTTTTTGCGCAGCATCTTGCCAATGTGCCAAGTCTTGCCAAAGTCTGCGCTGTAGATGGTCAGCGCCCGTGGGCAGACGGTGTGAGGAACAGGGAAGGAGAAGCACCTATACGGAATGTAGTAGGCGTACGCTGGGATGATCAACCTCCCGTTCTCCAGTTGGACGCCGTGACCGGGGCCGACCGCAAACGTGGCCCACTTGCCGATATCTTGTCCGATCACGCTCTCCGTGAGGTCCTTGGCCTCGCTCCAGGTACGGCCGTCGTCACCGCTGCTGACGTAGCAAAGGCGCGTTTTATTCTTACCTGTGATGATCTGCCTGTGCTCAGTGGTGTGGCCCAGGATGCAGACGAAGAATAAAAACAAGGTGCTGGTGTTTTTCTCAAACACTGGGCAAGGATTCATGGTGCGGTGGAGCGGCAGGCATGCTGTTGACAGCTCCTCGCTCGACAGCCACTGGAATGACAGGACAGCGCTTAAATTGACTGGGTGGACGCTTCTATCGCAACATTTAATAAGCTTCCTGTGCTTTTTAAATATAAGTCATATTACGATTTGTTTTCTACATTTAAAACACTTCCTTAGGGTCTACATAACAATAGCCACACCTAGTGTGTGTCTGACAATCATTGGTACTTTATTTTTTACTTTATGTAATTGTGTTTTTTGTGTCATGATTCGTTGCCCGGATCGTGTTTTGTTTAGTTTTGGACTCCCTCAGTTCCTGTTTTTGAGCACCCCTGGGTTTGTGTTTTAGTTGCCATGACTGCAGATTGTTTTCACCTGCCTCTGATTGTTGTTCGGGACGCTCACCTGCTTGGCACTAATCAGAGAGCTACTTATTCCTGTTGTTCGCCACAGTCAGTCTGGCTTCCTTATTTGCTTACATGCAACAAGTTACGTCGTTTACCCTTTAGATCCCTGAGCTAAGCGTTGCATTATGCTTTTCTTGTTAGCTATTCCGTTAGCACCCCGTGCTATAGGCACGCTTGCTTTGTTTGTTTGTTCCTGCCTGATTTATGGACATTAAATAATTTTCTTACCTGTACCTTGCCTCTGGAGTTTTCCGTCTGCATCCTGGGAGAACGACCCACGCATAAACATGTGACCCAGACGTGACATTTTGGCCAAAGTTTTGCATAGGTTACAGTGGGAAAGGGATTGAAATGGCTCCATTTGTTGCGCTTTACCAGACACATGAAACGTGACGAATTGGGGGCTACACTACCCACTTTAGAGTAGAGTGTTGAATATCTTAAAATGTGTTTTGTGGCAATTCCATCTTTGACCAAAGCATCAAGTGCTATGTAGAGTGGCGCTTTTCATCATTTTCAGCAGACTGCAATTGCAAAATAAATAACCCCACCTCTTCCTCTCACGCGAGATCTACCCAGGAATGGGGCCATATGAATCCCTTCCCTACTCTATGTTTTACAGACTGTTTCCAGCTGCTTTCTGACCCGTTTGTTCCGGAGGCGCCATTTGGGGGGTAGTCTTATTTACGTGCCTCCACTTTGACTGCTTCCATGTTGTACTTTTTAGCGCTTCCATAGTTAGTCTACTGACAGATATAAGTGAGAACTATATGCTACTTTGTATTAGGCGCAGGATGCATGTTCATGTACGAGCCAGCCAGCCCCACAACAAGAGGATAGAGAAAAAGAAGGATCTTATTGACAACAACGTCAGACTACAATGGTGGACTCGCGCAAAGCACTTTAGCTAAATCTCTACCATATATGGATAATCCGCTGATGTCACACTTGGGGAAAAACGTCACACTTGGTGCATAATCAAAATAGCTCATTTGAAGGAAATCTGAAGGAGGGCAAGACTGTTTTATAAATATCTACGCCACGCCTCCATGGTATGATTTAACATTTACAGGACTCTTTCAAATCCCAAATACACAAAAATAGATACCAATAGGTAAATAAAGTTGGTTTTGCATAATAGGTCCCCTTTAAAACATAATAATCCTCTGTTTTGACTTTGCACTATATGTACTATTGCCTTCTTCACATGTTATTGCCAGAACAGAATTAATTCACCAGCGACAACTAGGGGTGTAACGGTACACAAAAATTTCGGTTCGGTACGTACCTCGGTTTAGAGGTCACGGTTCGGTTCATTTTCGGTACAGTAAGAAAACAACAAAATATAAATTTTTGGGTTATTCATTTACCAAATTTGCAAAATCTTCCACCAAAAATATTTTTCTTAGTGGAATATTTGATGTGAAGTAATCGGAACCTTGGATAGGTCAATAATTCATAATAACATTGATTTTGATTCAATATTATGTTTTGAGCAATGACAGTTTGAAAGAAAAAAAAACAGCTTTGTTTTATTAGTCAACATTGGAACTTTTTCTGAATTACATTTAACCTTTAAGCTTTTTTATTTCACTTTTTTATGTTTTTGTTTATTTTAATAGTATTTTTAGAATGTGCCGTGGGCCTTTAAAACATTAGCTGTGGGCCGCAAATGGCCTCTGGGGCACACTTTTGACCCCCCTGCTATAGATAATAAAAAATGTAATCTGATAAATCTATGGATAAAAAGCAAAGCCTGGCGACGCATGCACGTTTATCATAACTCTATCGCTCTCTCTGTCTCTGTCTCTCCCTCACGAATGCTGCTGCGCGCACAATTTGTTTTGTTTTTAACCCCTTCTTAACCCTGAACGTACATTGAAAATACACGCAACCCTAACTCAAAATGCCGGACATTTGAGGCATTTAAGAAACTCCGCCCTGACAGCTCCGCAAAAGAGGACATGTCCTGTGAAAAGAGGACGTATGGTCAGTCTATCGTAGCCCGTTAGCTGCTAGCATGCCGTGTGTTGTGCCTCGGTGTGCATTGTTTACACAACGTACGTTACGCTACTTAATATGTCTGTGTGGAAACTCGTTCGGTACACCTCCGAACCGAAACGGTTCAATACAAATACACGCACCGTTACACCCCTAGCGACAACCTTCCTTATATATTTTGATAGTGGATAGTGGAATAGCACACATATGTTTATGTTGTGTAGTTTAAGTGCACTGTATCCATTATCCTGTATCCTCATTCTTACAATATACAGTAGTACCTCAACTTACAAGCTATGACACATCTATGACAATCTCTTAACTCAAAACACTTGTATCACAAAACCACTTCTATCATTGAAATTAATTAAAATCAATTTAATTAGTGCTTGGTCCCCCCAAAAGCAGCACGATCTTAACATGCAACATGCCTTTTAAAAAGAAAAACAAATTGAAGAAATACTGTATAAAATACAATATATACAATAGAATGTACCAGTAACAACTAGTTTTATGAAGTAATTTAATAATAATGCACAACATTGACCTTGAAGGGTGGCCTTTTACAGTATCTCCTTCAAGCTGCTCTTCCGTCAAATACACCATCAGCAGCATTTTACATATTTTCATGGATACATGTCCGCAGTTTAGATATTATTTTAAAGTACAAGTAGAGTGAAAAAACGAGTTGCCTCTATTTTAAAGCTATTATGATATATGTCTTATTTATGACACAAAAAGACTTCCAAAATGTATGAACAAATAGATATGATCAAAATAGTATCAATCTCAGAGCTATTTTGAGCGTTAATGAGCAAACCAGTCTCGTGATCCGTGGCGTAGAAGTCGCAACAAAAGATCCCTTCCCCCTCTACAATAATGCTAATCAAGCAGACTTTGTGAGAGCCAACAATGATTAATTTGGGGGAAATTATGATCCAGATTCCAGAACCTTATATTTTTGAGCCCGAACACAAGGAGGATGAGTAATAAGTTTTAGAAGCTGTGTGCTAAACGGATGCAGCTTTATTGAAACACTATAACATCAGCAGCATTGCAAGGTGCTAAACATTCAAACTAACCATCCATCCATTCATCCATTTTCTACCGCTTGTCCCTTTTGAGGTCGCGGGGGGTGCTGGAGCCTATCTCAGCTGTATTCGGGCGGAAGGCGGGGTACAAACTAACCATAATAAACCATAATAAAACAAACATTTACTGTAATATTTCCACTCTCACTGGGATGCCAACTGGTGGGACGCTCACATAATCCCGTTGAAAAAAAGATTTTAATCACAATACTCACAAAGGGTTAAAAAAAATGTTTTGCAGCAACAAGCGTTTTTTTCACCATCTCGGGGGATGTCAAAGTTTCTTGGTCTATGGCCACATTTGTCTACTAGCAGGTGAGAGATGCACGAATTATAATCTAGAATGAATTTTTAGCAAGTTTGAGAGGAAGCAGAAGCAGCCGTCAGCAGTGTGCCAACAATAGCAGCGTAAGCTAGCATTAGCTCACTGCCTTCAAGGCGCTGCTAAAATAGGCCGCCTGCGTTGGCACTTATAATAAAAATGTAACTCATATTTGGTTAATTTTCAGGTCATGACATGTAAATGGAGTATTGTTGGCAGTTTCTGGATATTTTTAGAGAGTATAATTAGCGCAACAGAGGACCTACAATCAGTTGACTCAATTGTTAGCTATCTATTTACGATGTCGAATGCATAAAAAAAGCCAAGCATATGTGTTCTTGTCTTTGTGAATGGTAAACACCTAATCTATTTGCAATGTTTGTGTAATTCTAGTATGACTGATCTGATAACATCTTTAAAATGCAGAAGCATTACTCCAGTGACGTAGAACCTACGGAAATTGCCAAAGATATTCGGAGCGGAATATTTAAAATGGCCGACTGATTTTGTGGCATTTTGTGATGTTTAGACGGTATTTTCACACACTTTGCGGATTGTAAATACAATTGGATATGATTTAATGGATACAATGAAACACAATTAAGTATATAAAGTCAACTTGTGTTTCCACTCTACCGGTACTTTAAAATTCTTAGCTGGTGTTAAGACTCATTCTGCTTCAGTATGGTGCAGACAAGCAGTGATTGCTTTGCAAAGTCATGTTTTTTTGGGTTTTGTTTTTTTTAATTCAATGAATATCATCCACTTCTTCTCAGCACTGTCCTTCACACTCACTTTCTTACTTTCCATAGTTGGAAAAACAAAGTCAAGTCCTTTTTTAGCTTTAAGTAAGACTGGATGTTTTGAGCATACCTTACGGGATTCGTTGTGGCATTTGCTACACCCACTAATGTCGAGTATCTTTTAAATTGAGGTACCACCGTATTATGTTTGTAAAGACAGTTGTTTTGCTGCATCTCTTCTATTAGATGTTATTAGACCATGCAAGTGTACCTCATAACATTTCCAGTATATCACAGTCAATGTAGTAATATCGTATGTGAACAACAATATAGGTACATCAGAGCTGGACAGTTAGCACCTATTTCTACATCTTTTTCCCCAAGGTGGGGCCACTGTAGTGGTTCTGCACTCTTGTGTATCCCACTTTTGTGTTATTGATGTTTCCCTCTGGTTTTCATGTTTTTTGTCTTTTGGTTCCAACCCTTTCGGGACTACGCAACAAGGGGTGGCACTTTTGTGACTTCGGTGATGCTTTTTACGAAAACTTTTTAACTTTTTGCACCGGAGACCAGCTGCTGGCTCTCTGCCACACCGGAGTCCGGAAGAGATGCGGAGGAATAAACAGGGCTACGGAGCTTGCATTGATCGCCGGGATGGTCAAGCTTCACGGCGCTGAAGGAAAACACTGCAAAAAGTTAGTGTTCAAAAACAAGAAAAAAATATACCAAAATTAGGGGTATTTTATTTGAACTAAGCAAAATTATCTGCCAATAGAACAAGAAAAATTGGCTTGTCAAGACTTTCCAAAACAAGTAAAATTAGCTAACCTCAATAAACCCAAAAATACCTTAAAATAAGAATATTCTCACTAGTAACAAGTGCACTTTTCTTGATAGAAAAAAATATATAAGACCTTTCTTCTCAATATGTTGAAATATATTCTCTAATTAAGTAAATGCTAGTGCCATTATCTTGACATAATGATATGCGCTCGGCATTACATTTCTTGAAACCAGCAAACTTACACTAAAAACTAGTTTATTGTTCTTAATGGAAAGGCAACCAGGTGTTACTCTCGGTGTCTACTAGCCACTCAGGCAAATCATATTATCTAAAAATGCATTTTGACATCATCACGCCAAGTGCGTGCTCTTTCAGTCAATTAGTGCGCGAGGAATATATATATATATATATATATATATATATATATATATATATATATATATATATATATATATATATATATATATATATATAAATGAGTTATATATATATATATATATATATATATATATATATATATATATATATATATATATATATTTATATATATATATATATATATATATATATAAATACAGCCCGGCCCCCAGCCAAATTTTTCTTATTGTAATTTTGAAGAATTAATCTGAATGTGCATGAACTATTTCTGTTCAAAATAGTTACAAATGTCACATGTGAAATGTTTAAATATTAACTGTCCGTTTACTGTACTGTACTACTATATGAGTATGTATTTTCTCTTGTTTCGTTGAAAATAAAACAGCAAAGTCCATTTGGCTGTCATCTGTTTCAATCATGAGACACAATCGTGTCAGTCATGATTTTTATGTTCATGCTAAAAATAAGAAATTATTACTTTGAAAAAGCTGTTTTATACTTGTGTGAGTGTTGATGACACAGCTTTGCAACAGTTGATATTCTCGTTCCAAGCATGTTTTACTCAATATAGGTCATAAAATCTCAGCAATAAGCTGTAATATCTTACTGAGATAATTTAGGACCAAAACCCTTGAAACAAGTAAAACACTCTAACATAAAATCTGCTTAGTGAGAAGAATTATCTTATCAGACAGAAAATAAGCAAACATCACCCTTATTTGAGATATTTAATCTTACTTAGAGTTCAGTTTTTGCAGTGCATGTATAGGAACCTTCGGTCTCCCTAGGCTGATTCATCGCTCATTCGCGCAGACCGGACATTGGCCGGGGGCTGGTGGGCAGCCTAGGACAAAGTTGGCTCTTTTAATTGCTTTGTAGGGTTTGTTTCTGTCTTTGGCCGCACGACCCCCACCCCAGCAGACGATGACGAAGAGCACTGCAGAGGCCATTGCGGTGTATGTGGGTGTTGAAATTGTATTTTTATTTTGTTTGGTTGTCTATTTATGCATTGTGCAATATATGTGCACAATATGTATTGTTTATTGCTATGTTTTTGTTTTTGCGTTGTGCTGCATGTAGAAATGGCACAGCTGAAGTGGCTGCTGGTTGCATCAGCTTTGTGCACTGCAACCACATTATTTCCCTCAATTTCTCTCAACATTAGCATAGTGGTGTGCCGTCAAGGCCAGCAGGCCTTCTCTGCTGGCCTAACATAACCAGAAATCATGATCATAATGAAAGAAAAAAGTCATTTTTTATTTACTTTCCCTAAATATCTAAAAGTATTCATATTCTCTTCATGTCATATCATGCCCCTTCCACCGCTGTTGTTTTTAGGTTATAGAATTTTTTATCCAATCAGAATTCAGCTAGCTTATGTTGCCATGCTGTACCAAATCTGCCGGGGCCTTCAGAATCAACAATGTGGGCGTCCATGCACTCTAAGTGAACGGACACAAACATTTGACAGACAGTTGCGATAGCCAATCAGATCACGAGTTGTTGTCAGTAAGGTCTTCTCGCTCGCCTAAGGCAGATATTTAGTGATGTTATGAGCTAGGTAACATAAGAACTCCATTACCCAGCATGCCACAGTAGTGAAGCGCATGCACCGTTTAGGTTGTTGAATGTAGACATGCCGGCAGCTTGATGTTATTGAAGAGCATGCTGTGGAGTAAACTTTAAGAACTCAGCCAACACGCCTCGTCTGCATCTTTTATGATTAGACAAGACAACACATATATTTGCAAGACCATTTTCAAGAAGGATACTTAAAGAGAAACTACATCTTGTGAGACGATGTCAGCCAACCCCTGAAGCTAGCTCAGCTGTCCCGGCGATGAAATGTGAGTTCCGATATTTTATTTATTTATTTTTTTTACGTTTAATATGTTTTTTGCTACTTTAATTTTGACAGTACCACATAAGATATGTTTTAATTTGCTGATGCGGGTTTAATCATTTTTAAATGCGCCAGAAAATAACACGTTTTGTACACTGTTAAAGGTGTTTCAATACTCAGTAGTGCGTAAATGTGTTTCTGTATAGTATGTCTTCAGCAATGGTCATGTGGGGACATAAATTATGGTATTTTGAGAGGTAATCATTGAAGTCGGATGTCACTGAAAGCCTAGGTGGGAAACGCACGGCCCGCCACTGCATTAGCACAACATTTAGTTGCAATCAGGGGGTCACTTTTAAATAAATACCTGAACAGATCCGTCAGCATTCTGCACCCCTCTTCTCATGACAATAAGTTTGGCATCACTGTCACGAGAAGAAGATCTTTTCTCTGCAAAGGCAAGGAAGGTACTACTGTGCACCAGATAGATGAGAGCAGGGATTCTGTAGGTGATGCCATCTGGCTCCTTTTCAAATAAAGTTGTCTTTGGTGGCTCATCTCCACAGTCAGCTTTAGATGGTGCGTTTCCCATGATGCACCAGCAGCTCCTGTCAGAACATGCAGCACGTTTATTTACCAAGTGCCATGCAGCGTCTTGCTTGGTCGCACAGTGAGAGGAAGAATACATAGTGGCGAAAACGTGATACCGTTTTTCCAACACGGGTAATAAAATTAAAATTCCATACCTTCACTAGTCACTCGTCACATTTGTCAACCTTGAGCTCGTCGTGACCGATGCACTGTCTAATTATAATATATGGCCATGGAGCTGCGGCGATCATGACACTAAGGACACAAGAGATGAGGACGCGGAAGAGAGAACTGCTTCCTACTCACTTCCGTGTTCGTTTGGCGGCTTTCTCTCAAACGTCGGACCGGCTATTACTTTACAGGTCACGAAGGTACTCGTTACTATTATCGGTGTCGTTGTGTTGTCAAGTGCGCTCTTGTAAGACGCGAGGACTTATTCAGTAGGAGAAAACACAACAAATAACACCCATTCGTGACTACTCGGGAAGCCACGGGCATGCGCAGTGTGACCTCAATGTTAGGAACTTCGGAACGATAACTATTTAAACCTGGAGTTGATTTGTTTTAAAAATACGCCTAACGCAAATCCATACATCCATACATCCATTTTCTTGGGGTTTCAGGGATTGTTTTTTACATTTAGTGTATTACACGTTATTAATTATTTTTCTTAATCGCCTAACTTACTACTACCACCTATCGGACGGGAGGTTATGCGCGTCCATTGTGTTGCTAGGAGATAGAATGTACTGTAGCACACTACAGTAACAACGTGTTTAAACATGGATGCTTTTGACTTTAAAAGTTACAACGGATTACGTTTCGGACGTTAATGTTTCAAAAAGAAGAAGGTAAGTACAATGTCGAGTAGTCTTGGAAGAAAGAGCACTATAAATAAAATATTTCTGCCTCTTTTTATGTGAAATGTTTTTGACCATTGTGTTTCTGTTGAATTGTCTTTTTCTTTCCTTTTATCACATGAAACAAGTGAATACTATTTATTAACTTTTACTAACAAGACATGTTTCTCGTAGGTGCTTCTCACTGGCTGATAGCTTTCAGAATGGCAGAGGAGCACAAAAGCATGACTTTGTGCAGAAGACAAAAGGAGAGTTGTGATAAAGAAAAGAGCTGCCATGGATGTTATACTTTAGACAAAGACTTCCTGGTGAGACATTTTTTTTTAAATTAAAATCCCTTTTTAGGCACTGTAAAAACATGTATTTTATCCTGCAGCTGCAACTTCATGAGGTTGGTGAACCATCTGAACTTTGCACTGTCAACATCAGTGAGCAGAAGCTGTATGCTGTAAGAACCTATTTGACTCTCTAATACAGGGGCGTCAAACGTGTTTTCATTGAGGGCCACTTTGATTGATTGATTGATTGAGACTTTTATGAGTAGGTTGCACCGTGAAGTACATATTCCGTACAATTGACCACTAAATGGTAACACCCGAATACGTTTTTCAACTTGTTTAAGTCGGGGTCCACTTAAATTGATTCATGATACAGATATATACTATCATATATACTATCATCATAATACAGTCATCACACAAGATAATCACATTGAATTATTTACATTATTTACAATCAGGGGTGTGGAGGGGGGTAGGATATGGACATCAAGTAGTGGACATAGAGAGAGAGAGAGAGAGATCAGAAGGCATAAGAAAAAGTATCTGCATTAGATTGTTTACATTTGATTATTAGCAATCCGGGGAGGGTGTTAGTTTAGGGTTGTAGCTGCCTGGAGGTGAACTTTTATTGTGGTTTTGAAGGAGGATAGAGATGCCCTTTCTTTTATACCTGTTGGGAGCGCATTCCACATTGATGTGGCATAGAAAGAGAATGAGTTAAGAACTTTATTAGTTCGGAATCTGGGTTTAACGTGGTTAGTGGAGCTCCCCCTGGTGTTGTGGTTATGGCGGTCATTTACGTTAAGGAAGTAGTTTGACATGTACTTCGGTATCAGGGAGGTGTAGCAGATTTTATAGACTAGGCTCAGTGCAAGTTGTTTAAGTCTGTCCTCCACCTTGAGCCAGCCCACTTTAGAGAAGTGGGTAGGAGTGAGGTGGGATCTGGGGTGGAGGTCTAGAAGTAACCTGACTAGCTTGTTCTGAGATGTTTGGAGTTTAGATTTGAGGGTTTTGGAGGTGCTGGGGTACCAGGAGGTGCATGCGTAATCGAACAAATGCAGTTATGGTTGCCCTCAGGGGTCCGCTTTTAACCATGAGTAATACATGAATATAAATGTATAAGGATTCATCTCATGATATTTTTTTACACAATTGCCTATGCATTTGATCACAATTTTTTTTTTTTACGTACTCCGCAAAAAAAAAAAAAAGTAGACTGGCAGCCTAGTCACCAGAATTTAATGTAGATATGATGGTCTATTTTTACAGCATAATAGTACATACCACTGTTTATTTACGATAAAATTCTGGCGACAGAACGGACAGATTTTTTATTGTAAAATCGATGGTTGTTGTTGTTTTTGCGGTGTATTACTGTAAGTAAAAGAATAATACCACTGTTTTTTTAAACGGTAAAATTTAAGCAAATGAGAGGCCAGTTTTTTATCATGACATTGATGGTTGTTGTTGTTTTTGTGGTAAATTATTGTAAATAGAAAAATAATACCACTGTTTTTTTAAACGGTAAAATTCAAGCAACTGAGAGGCCAGTTTTTTTTTATCATTACATCGATGGTTGTTGTTGTTTTTGTGGTGTATTACTGTAAATAGAAAAATAACACCACAGTTTTTTTAAACGATAATATTCTGGCGACAGAGCAGCCTGTTTACCGTAAAAAAATATTAAACATAAAAACGGTACCACTGTTTTTTTACGGTAAAATTCTGGCGACTGAGTGGCCAGTTTTTTTATCGTAAAATCGATGGTTGTTGTTGTTTTTGCTGTGTATTACTGTAAACAGAAAAACAGTACCACTGTTTTTTTTAACGGTAAAATTCTGGCTACCTATTTTTTTCTTAACCGTGAAATCTATTGTCCTTTTTACAATGTAGAATTTAAAGGATAACTTGCTTTGAAATCATAAGTCAATCAGTCATTTATTTTAATGTTAACAAAAAAAGTTTGTAATGTATCATATTATATTTGTTACAGTATTAGGAAACACAAAACTAATAGTTAATTATTATTACAGATTATAACTACTTTCCAACCTAAATTCATACAAATGTAACTAACATTACATTATTAACATGAACAACATTATTATTACATATTCAGACAGAAGTCAAGCAAATATTTGAATATCTATTTTTAGTTTAGGAATTTTTTATAATGTATGATAATAATATTTGTGAAATTATTTGATAATATTGAATACAAATATATGCAATTTCATGCAGTACATCTATTTTTTTTTGTCCAAAAGGGAAGAATTATTACATTTGGTAAGAAAAGATAATGTACTTTATTGACGCATATTATTTCACGGCTCTCACGGGCCACATCAAATTATATGGCGGGCAAGATCTACCCCCTGGCATTGAATTTGACACCTGTGCTCTAATATGTCTTTTCTGTGCATAAAAATACTTTGGTGTTTTTTTTTCCTTGCACAGGTCAAGCCAGAAGACCTCAAGACATTTGACAACGTCGGCTACGTGGATGCATCAATTAACTCCCTCTCTTTAGTTCAGACAATTTCCACTCAAAAGTTAATTAGTTCTGCTTTAAACATGTCAACTGTGTTTTTCCAAAGGCTCTTTTGGCAGTTTTGTTTCTTTAAAAGAACTCAATCTGGCTGTGAACGGCCTTTGCAATGTCGCCTTTGATGCAATAGACTTTCCTCATCTTCAGGTAAAATAAGCAAAACATTGGAATAATTAAATGTCATTTAAATAATCACATTTTGTCTTTCAGGTTTTGGATTTGTCCTATAACTATTTGTCAGCTGATGATGTTGTCTCCTTCAGCCGCCTTCCTCTACTGAAAGTTCTTTATCTGACCGGAAATTAGCTTTGTTTGTTTCCGCCTCATCTTGGAACACAGTATCAAGACCCTCTCTCAACTTTGTTAGTATCTTTAATGAGACATGTTCACTGGCATCGTGTAAATATGTCAATAGATTTACTCCCACAGGAAGTAAGCAAATAAGAAAATGTGTATATGTATTTAAAGATGCAATTTCACAATATTCCAATTGGCCAGGAGGGGGTGCACAAATGGAATTTTCTTTGTTTTTAAACATTTGACTATACTATACAAACACTTGTACTCCTTTAATTTTAACATATTTCAGGATAAGCAGTTTACATACAGGGTAAGTGTAAACAATTACAGCCAAAATAAATGCAGGAGCAGATAATGATAGAATAGATATGGATTACACAGTTAAAAAAAATAAAAAGGGGAGGTCTAAATTAAATCTAAGTTATCTAGTAAAGAAGACTTGAGGTCTTTGGTATATTTTGAAGTGTCTTGTTTGATAGGTTAAAACATTAGTCCAAATTTAGGGTTTACTTTGACGAATATACAAATATGCAAAACTTAGTCGTTAATGGGAATATATAGGTATATTTACACCAAATTTGTAGCCTATACTTCATTGCTTCTTAAAATAAATGAGTCATATTTCAAGATTATAATCTAAATTGTGTATGTTAACATTACAGAAAGTCAAATTGTCCAACATTAGGGTACATTTTTGCTTAAGAAAATTCATTGTAGGGATTTTTTTATAAATCTTCTTAAATTGTATTTCTTTTACTTTAGGAACAATTTGATGAGTGGTGTATTTTGTCCATATTTTCCTAATTTCTACTTCAGGGGATTCTTTAAGGATAGGTGATATTTTTTTTCACTAATTCTTATTTCTATAGAAGTATTGTGTGTGCCTTACTTAGTTTAAATCAAATATTTGGTAAAGATACATAAATGTCACTAAAGCATTCTGTATTTTTAATCAAGTTGCACCAAGTTGAATCCACGAAAGTGAATGTCAAATGTACATTTAATTTCAGTTCAAATAATTGGGAAATGCAATTTAAATCCATCCAGCCATCCATTTTCTACCGCTTGTCAATGGAGATAAATAAGAAATTATATATGACATTTAATTAGCAAATCAGTGGATCTAAATTAACATCATCCTGATGCTTTGTAAATCTAATTCATTTTAAGTGGTACTTTTAGTTAAATGTATTCAATGTTTTGGTTTAAATCTTAATGTAATCTTTATTTTTTTCACTCAAATTTATGGCAATCAAAATCTATTCAATCATATTAGTTGTCACTTTGTTGCCATTATTTTTAAGGTAACCCTTTTTACATATTCACTTTTGATTGTGTCTGGAGAATATACTTTAAAAACACACCTTTTAAATGTGTGTTGGTAAACTGTTTTACGGCATGTTTTTCTCAGTGGAAAATTTATTTGTGGATTACCGTATGACATGTTTTGTTTGTTTCTTGTTTTGCACAGGCACACTGAAGATCCTTTTAACGCCCTGGAGGTCCTGATGCTCGATGATAACAAATTGTCCTCGGAGGTCTTTGGCAGCCTCTCAGCCCTCAAGAGGTACTGATGTGGTTTGTGATTTTTGTTGCATTTGAGTTTTAACTTTTTTTCAGGGCTTTCCAGCCCTAAATTCAAGGAAACATAGTTTTTGTTGTACAGATTCACTCATACAATACGGTACCTGAAAAAAAAAATGTTTACATTCATTGGACAATTTCACTTCTCTGACTTAAATAGAAAAAAACGTTTTTGTACGATATTCGTTTACAACAATATATAAATTATATATACAGTGTATGTATATATATTTTTTAATTTACATGTTTGTAATAATACATAATTAATTAACAAAATATGTTTCTCATTTTAAAGGAGCCTTTATCTACATTTCCAACTTTTTAGACTGTTCAAAATGATGTGTTTTGCATGTCATTCATTTGTATGCCTCATAAATCTTTTGGACAGTTGGGTACAAGGAGAACTTAACAAGATCTTTGGAATTTCTAACGTCGTAACTTTTTGTATGGAAACTTGTCACTTTTCCAGCGGTAGTTAGCGGCCACTTCTTAGTAGTATTCATTTTGTCGCTTTTGTTTTGAAAATGTTAGACAGAAAGTGTTTCTTGGATGTACGAATGGTGCATGTATTTAAACTGGAGTAAGGCAGGAATGGAAAGATTTTTTTGTTTTCAGGGAGCTAAAGACCTACCTCATGGTCACTGCACCACAGATGGTTGTAACAACAATAGTACTGTCAAACAATGAATCAGAACACCCGTAATCACACTTTTAAATTGTGCATAATTTATATAATTTGCATAATTGCTTGCATAATTTAAAGGTTGGAGTTGGGGGTTAAATCACCAAAATGATTCCCGGGCGCGGCGCCGCTGCTGCCCACTGCTCCCCAAGGGGATGGGACAAATGCAGAGGACAAATTTCACCACATCTAGTGTGTGTGTGACAATCATTGGTACTTTAATCTTAAAAAAAAAAAAAACTTTCTATACCATTAATTGTTTTAATACACATAATTTATTTGCTTAAAACATATTTAACTTTTTTTTCATGCTTTTGTAAATAAAATGAGAATGTTATTACTTTTTAAGTAGTGATAATTGTAACAATTTCTACCCTTTCTCCCCTTTAACAGACTGAAGCACTTAAACCTACAAGGTAACCGCATCACAAAAATACCATATTTGAATGTGATGACCGGCTGCTCCAGACCCGTGCAGACCCCCCTTGAAAAAGAAGGACGTGGTGAGTGACTTCAATATTGGGGTGTAAAACTTTTTCCAACAATGTCTGCATTTGTAGAAAAACTAGAGCATGCTTGAGCCACTTAGATATTCTTCTCTTTTCTAATTCAACGTACAATATATGGTCAAAATATCCTATGCAAATAGTAATGCATTAGTAATATGTGAAAGCATTGTCATAACATTTTAGCTAATTTTTGTATCCTTTTACAGTTTTAAGGCAGTTTTTGCTATTAATTCGTTCCAAAAAGGTCAGACAAAAACGGAATCGTACAAAACAAAGAAGTAATTTTTCCCGTTAGAACTCACGTAAATCCAATTGATCTGTTCCAGAATAGGGGTGTCCTGGTCTGATATTGATATTGCATATTGGACCAATATCAGCAAAAGAATAAGTATCTGACCATGCATCTAAAATGTCCGATATAAGATCCAATAGAAGCAGTCCTGCAACGTGTTTTCTTGTGCCAAGTTAACATCTAAATGTCCTCCAATAAGCACACAAGGTTGGTCGTTTTTGTATTTTAGCCAAGTCATTTACAAAAGGTAAACATGGTAGGCTATAGGCTACTAGGAGCATACTTGCCAACCTTGAGACCTTCGAATTCAGGAGATTGGGGGGAGGAGGGGGTTGGTGGTAGCGGGGGTGTATATTGTAGCCCGGAAGAGTTAGGGATGCAAGGGATTCTGGGTATTTGTTCTGTTGTGTTTATGTTGTGTTACGGTGCGGATGTTCTCCCGAAATGTGTTTGTCATTCTTGTTTGGTGTGGGTTCACAGTGTGGCGCATATTTGTAACAGTGTTAAAGTTGTTTATACGGTCACCCTCAGTGTGACCTGTATGGCTGTTGATCAAGTATGTCTTGCAATCACTTTCGTGTGTATGCAAAAGCCACATACAACATGTGGCTGGGCCGGCACGCTGTTTGTATGGTGAAAAAGCGGACGCTAAAGGCAGTGCCATCACGGCACGCCCTTAATATTGTTGTCAGGGTGAAAATCGGGAGAATGGTTGCCCCGGGAGATTTTTGGGAGGGGCACGGAAATTCGGGAGTCTCCTGGAAAAATCGTAAGGGTTGGCAAGTATGACTAGAAGCTAGCAACTACACAACAGCTAAGCACACAATAGCACACAAGCTAGACATATGTAATAAGTGCCCTTAATTGAACAATACTGCAGTCTAAAATACCACATTTTTTAATGTAAACAAGTATAAAATAATTATAGTTGCATATTATTTACCATATTTTTCAGACTATAAGGCACACTTAAAATCCTTTTCATCGACAGTGAAAATTTGGTAATTTTTGGTAATTTGGCAAACATTTTTATAAAAAACGGAATTATACGAAAAGTGGGGCATAGGAAAACTGAGGTGCAAACTTTATGTCTTTTCAAAGTGACCCTAATCGTTAGTGTTTAGTTTTATTTGTCTGTATTCCACCAGCCTAAAAAAAACGAACCGTGGGCTCAGGGCTGTGATATACTTTGAATATCCCTACTTTAACAAACCCCCACCTGAATACTGTTTTTTTTTCATGTCTTTTCTCTGTATATTATATTTATATTATATATGTATATTTGTATACATTGTCATTATCTTTCTGCACTGATTGTCTGAGAGCAATCACATGGTTCTGATGCCAGTTGCTTATTCATCTGTCATGACTCTTTCCAATCCAGCCCTAGATGAGCAGAGGAGTTTTAGCACCATGTCACAGGTAGGGAAATACGCTTTAAGTTTAAACATTTCAATTACTCTCATCTTTGTTTACATCTGCGTCAAGGAGAGTGACTTCCTCAGAGCGTTACTGTCACCTCTACCAGAGCTCCAGTTCTTTGATTTATCTCACAACAAGGTGCCCTAATGGAAACTCATTTTAATGTCAGCTACTTCCCCTCGTCAATGTTTTAATCTTCGTCAGATTGCAGAGGAGGAGGCGCTGCTGCCTGCATCCATTTTCTCAAAGCTTCGAGAAATCGACATTCGCTCCAACACTTTGACCACAAAGAAAAGCGGTAAAGAAATGTTTCAGGTGTTCTTAATGCTTTGACGATCAATTTTATTGCATGAAATAACTCGTGTTTCCACACAGGAAACCTCCCACTGCTGACATATTACTTACAGGAGAAGATGGGAATAACAGTGACATGTAAAGATGTCAAGCATGGACTCCAGATGCCTGCTTCTACTCACCAAAATGTTTTTGATGGGTTTGTGGTCAGTTCAACACAGATAAACAATCTCGATACAACAACTTATTTGCAAGTTAGGCAAACTACAACCAAAAGAAGGAAATCTGGAAAATGAGAAAAACTAAGAGAAATTATCATCTATTAAAAGAAAAACATTTAATTTTGGTTAAATGACCAGAATTGTCCTTGTTTTCTTATTGCATACCTGTCAACATTTCCATTTGAAAATAAGGTAAAGTTAATGCAAAATGAGAGACAAACAGGGAAAATAAGAGACATTCTGATCCTTCCACTAGAATATATATTTTTTAATGATTATAATTTCTCTTATTTACCTTAATTGCATACCTGTCAACATCTGTATTTGAAAATAAGGGAACCTTTCTTGAAAATAAGGAACATTCTGGCCTTTCCACCAAAATGTTAAAAACTTTTTTGTTAATACAAGAACTTTCTTCCAAAAAATTGCAAAGACCAGAAGTTTCCTTATTTTCTCTCACTGCTAACTGTCAACTTTTGCATTAAAATAGTATAAACTGTCTAGAAAATAAAGGACAATGGTATTTCCCCAAAAAATTGAATTTCCAGTGGAAGGACTAGATTTTTTTTTATACATCTCAAATATTGCAATTGAAAGTAAAAACAACTTTGAGGGAGTAAACAGGGGAATTTTGATCTTTCTACTAGAATTTTGAATTGTTTTTGGAAAGACTAGAATTCTCCTTATTTTTCAGAAATGTTACTGTATTTTCTCTTAAATACAAAACTTAACAGCAGTTTTGTCCTAAAAAATACAAAACATTGCCCAAGTAATTAACTAAATATATATTTTTCAGTGTGATCCTAGTTCTTCTTTGTTTGAATGACATAAACACACTTTATTGACATATTTATTTCTACAGATCAACAATGTATGTAATTAAAGGACACTAAGAGAGCAAGTTGTACATGTTTGTGGACACCAAATTTGTCCGACAGAAAGAGACGCATACTCATGACGCTCTCTCAACGATGCTCCATTCAGGTGGCACTCTAGAGCCAAAAACTTTAGCTGTAAGCTTCTTACTTAAAAAAAAAGCATATCTTTACAAAAAACGAACTACAATTGTGTTGTTGCAGGTGGCGGAGGTGTTACACAAGCCTTTGTTGCTGCAGCAGTGTCGTCCTGCTGGAATCCAGTTTGAGGAAGGGAAGATGGCAGTGTGGTTAAAGGGCAACTTCAACACAGATGAACATGTCTTTGTCACAAAGGTACAGTAAGTCTACTTTTGCAACGGTCTCCTATTATGCAAAATGTACCAACAACTTCACGCATTAAAAAAATACAGACTTCACTGCACGTCTCAAAATAAAGCTTGGAGCTCTGCTAATTAATATCCATCAGTCATCAAGTTTAATCATTCTGTTTTTCTCCCGTAAATAGGCATCTATTGTAACCCAGCTGGATCCTGTAGTTTGAGAGAGGCTAAAAGCTTGTTGTCCGGAGTGGTTTTTAAAATCACAAAATGTAAATGGAGTATTGTTGGCGGTTTTTGAATGGTTATTTATTGGATTTTATGGGCAAAATAGAGGACCTCCCATTGGCACTTTTATTTATATTTATTTAATATTTAGAATACATTTTAAAAAAATCAATCCGTCGTCATGTCTTTCATAATGATTGTTAACGATAGGCAAAATTCCCCAAAAAGTGCAGTTCCCCTTTAAGGGACTGATTAAAACAAATTCAGTTGATGTGTTTTGTTGTCTGCTAGCGTTTTTTTAATGACGTTCGTTTTTTCATATGTAAAATATATATTATTTATCTATTTCCTTTGTGAAAAAAAATTCTTGCAATATGCATTTTCTTGCATATTCTTCTTCACATTCGCAAGCAGTGCAGCAAACAACTCCCAAGAGCACACTGAAGAAAAAAAAAGTGGGTTCCATTATAGATGCACCGCAGGAGTTAGGACCGCTGGTTTCTGAAATGCCCATAAAAAGTGTCACATGGCTGCTGCATGTTTAAAACCACAGCAAAATCCGCATGATAACATTAAAGTGCAGTAAATGACCAAGTGTCTCCGTGGTGAAAGCCCTGGCCGCATAGTACACGCAAAATCCTCATTTAAATAAGGCGGTCTGCACCAGTTATGAATTGCACACGCAGTGTTAGTAGATCACACGCAACACGCTCAATAATAGTACACGCTGTTTTATTGTTTGCACATGCTGTTTAGCACCTGCTATTTGGGTCTTAGTAAATCAGGCCCTTGGTTTATTTGCCACAATGGAGGCAAGGATTGCTGTTTTAGCAGCTTTGCACTGTGGAGAAACATCAGTCACTAGCGAGGACGCTACATTGCCTGGAGGACGCGTTCGTTCGCTTGTTCCTCTCAAATTAGCGGGACTCATCTACAATGTGTCATCAACATGCATAATCAAGATATTTTTACAAGCTCTATTCTACATCAGTTATATGATATATATCACGCAACCCTAATTCCCAGGAGGGCTTACTAATAGTACATATACACTGTCTGAACTCCAGCATCAAGGCACTTATTTAGAATTGTTGTAAAATAAAATGTCATCTTACAGACACTCCTTCAATATAAACCCATTGGATTTATTTCTGGTATCAGTCATTCATTCAAAGGCCTCATATCATACGACAATATAGAATAGAATAGAATAGAATAGAATAGAATAGAATAGAATAGAAAGTACTTTATTGATCGCTGGGGGAAATTCAGCACCACAGTTCGCTCACAATATACAATAATAATAATACATAATATAATATATATAATATATTATATATATAATATATGAATAATATAAATATATTCTACATATACTCTACATTTAAGTGCAGTCAAGAAACATATGCATTATACAGTCTGATGGCTGTCGGTATGAAGGACCTCCTGTGTCGTCCTGCAACACGGAACTTGTTGAATTGAAGGAGTGTCTGTAAGATGACATTTTAACGCTATTCAGGCAAACAACTTCCCTGAAGACGACCAAACGTCCATGAAACTCAAAGACAAGGGCGCGCCTGAAGGGTTCTCTCCCAGCAGAAAGAAGAAGATGGACGCAAAATCAGATCCTGATGTGGTGCGGCCCGTCGGTGAGGACCGGCAGCTATTTTTACTCCTCTACTTCATGCGGGCCTACAAAAAAACGTTGGCTACACAATGCACAATGGCCCCATGGTGAAGAAGAATGTTCTTTTTTAACAGGAATCCAAACAGCTCTTCAAATGCTGGAGTGCACACTGAAAAATCTTAATATTTACAGACTCTCCAAACCAAAACTCGATAGCATCCAGACGCCGTACAGACCAAGACTCAAACGGGTTTGGACAGACGAGAATGCACGCTTTATTGTGAATTATTTCCACTTTAATACATTGTGACATTTTATGATGGGAGAATCAACTTTCTCACACAGATTAAGGAACCACCACCTTTGAGACCAAAACAGAGTGAACTACTTGATGAGATAATCAAGGACTTAAGGTCAAGCCCCTTAAGGTTCACACTTTTCAATGACCGCTCTTGTAGTTTTTACACAATTTAAACATATACTTTGGTTTTCTTGCACAGGTGCCGTAATACTGGAACTGGTTTGAGGAAGAGAGAACACAAGGAGGCACTCAAGCTGCTGAGGGATTTGGAGACACAACACAAGCTCCTGCACAGGAAAGCAATGTAACAAGGAAGGAGCCAAGAGTGAATAGGTAAAGTGCTGCTGAATATGTATGATCATCTGGAAATATCATTAATATTAGGCATTATTTTTTCTTTAAACCAGTGGTTAAATGGTTTATGAAATGATTCAAATAATAGGTGACTACTGTAAATCGAAAAAGTCCAAGTTGTTTAGCAGTAACTTAAACTGATGATGTCACTATGACATCACCACAGATCCTCAGACAGTTTACGCGGTCCATAAACTGACCTGGATTTTCCTGCCGGTGATTATCAGTGACAAATTGCAAATGCACCACACAGTTCCATCTGGTCCACAGCACTCTGAACTTTGTGATCCCGCGACGTGAAAATGATCTACTAATATAAGCAAAGCTCGAAAAGACAAATTGCACAATCTGCATATCTTTTATTAAGTCCACATGGCCTCTGGAAGTCTTTCCAGATGATTCACAATTACTGAAGCTAAACCAAATGTTGGGATTGGTGCAATATTTTGTGTTTGTGTAATGTTGAATTGAGTATATTGATGACTACACAAAAATAAAGGCCAATAAAAATAGTTCTAACAGTGGTTAATAAATCAGAGAATTTCATTGAAATTCTTAAATGTGAGCATTAATGTGAACTTGTCAACACTGGATAGATAAATGGGCTCAGGTGTTATTCACCCTGTGAGAGAAATTATATATATAATAAATAAATATATTTTATTAATCCCACGAGGGAATTTAGGGATGTAAAAAAGTGACATAATAAATGGTTTTGGCACTCAGTAGCATAGTTATTTAGAATCACACTCTATGATTGAGAAACAATGAAAAAAAAATGAACATACTGTAAAAGGGAAAACCTGTTATAGATTACAGTATATAATATAATAGAAGAATATACAAATAAAATGCTATGTGTTTTATTTTTTAATGTGTTTTATTTTCTAATGCACCTTTTTCATATACTTGCCAACCCTCCTGTTTTCCTCAGAAAACTTTTGTATTTTGTCCTTCAGTTCCACCACCTTGATGTTTGAGTTTTAATAGTTTCCCGTATTTTTCCACAATTTTAACTCTGATGGGGGAAAAATCCTTTCTGCATTCTGCCGCAGGAGCACAGCTTCTCGTCTCAGCAACGCTCAGGCCACATCAGCGTAACACTTTCTCTAGCCGCTAAAGTTGGACCTTCGAGATAAAAGCATGGCACTAATATAACATAGTTTTAGAGGGACAGTCATGAAAATAAAGCAAATTCTGGTCTTTCCATCAGATTTTCAAACAGTTTTTGGAAAAACTGTAATCCCCTAAAACCTAAAAAAATAATTTGGAAAGAACAATTTATAATTTTCTCCCAAAAAATGGAAATATCAGAATTTTCTGTATTTCCCTTCATTGCATACCTGTCATTAGCATTTAGAAAAATAAGGGAACATTCTGTAAAATATGGTACAATGAGGAAAATAAAACAAATCCTGATATTTTCACCAGGTATTTTGTTTTTTCCCACAAAAAACTGGAAAGATCAGAATTTCCATAATGTACTTATTGCAACCTGTCAACATTTGCATTTGAAGATAAGATATCTTTTCTGGAGAAAAAAAAGGACAATCAATGAAAATAATGAACATTCTGGTATTTCCAACAGATTTTTCAACAGTTTTTGGAAAGACTGTAATTTCCATAATTTACATATTTTATTGCAACCTGTCGACATTTACATTTCAAAATAAGGTAAACTCTCTGGAAAAAATGGACAACCAAGGAAAATAAGGGAAATCTGGTCATTCCACCAGATTTTCAAAGACTGATCAAAGAATGGAATCCACCCTCCAAAAAAATTGGAAATACCAGAATTCCCTCATTGCATAGTTGTCAGCATTTGCATTTACAAAATAATGTAAATTTTTGGGAAAATATGGCATAATGACTGGAAAAATTCTAGTCTTTCTACTACAATTTCACATTGTTTTCGAAAATAACAAAATGTCTACAATTTTCCATAAAGTTTCTCTTATTTTCTTTTAAATCCAAAACATAATGGCATTTGTTCCTGGAAAATGTACAAACAGTGTATGTTTTCCCCAAAAGTATGCAACTTTATATCGTTTTCCAATGTGGTCCTCCTGTTGGAATGACAAACACACTTTTTAACAGAGCAACATGTACTAAAAAGGTGGCACTTTGTATAGGAGTGTCAAAGAGCACTAACAAAATAGACGCCAAAAAAAAGAAATCTCTATTCATCTGATCTCTATTCAGGTGTCACACGCTCATATCCTGTTACTGTCCGTAGTCATTCGGCACCAAGGGAGTGCAGAAAATAACATCTTTGAAGTATTTGTGATGGAGTATAAACACTGCAGAGTGCAGGCATCGGCTTTGAAAGCAAACACGTCCGTGAGACTTAATTACCCTCTAATGCAATTTGCTGCGATTCATTCACTTGCACTTGAACACATCTTGCTGCAGCACGGGAAGAAAACATTTCATTCATTCTGAGTGCATTCAACTCAGCAAGGATGGCTTGATTATACCGCAGCACTTGTGGGAATGTCATGAAATGACTCATTGACGTGCTTGTTTTGCATTTTTTACGTGTATTCTGCTTTTTAAAAGGAGTTGATGGTGAAGAAGTATTGGTGAAAATTGATTTTCCTGACATTTTTGAGTTATCAAAAACACAAACATTTGTGAGGTCAGAGGTCACTGCTGTTTACAATAACGATGGGCCATTCCACCGAATTGTTGCCATTTACTTATCGTAACCCTCTAAAAATGAACTTACATTTATTTAGGTCTGTTTTTCAACTCTAAACTGAACATTGGACTATTTAAATGAACCCCATCAGAGGCACCAGCCCAGATGTCCGCATAAGGCTGCAAGACAGCCCCTCAGGACCCAGACCCTTAAAGGGCCCCTCTAATGCTAATAACAGGTATTTCATAGGGGTGAACCTAAAAATGACATCTACAGGTAAAATTCCCCCCAAAATAGACACAATAGGGATTTTTTTTTCGAACAAGTTTCATCACATTTTGGAATGCCAGTTTTTAGCTCCAAAATGTGAGCGGGCCCGCTGACAATTTCATATTGTGTAGTATGTGTTCGGGTAGCATCTTCAGCCCGAATTGGGGGTTTTTTGGCGCAGAATTTGAAGGAATAATCCAATATGTCTGCCCGATGCATTGTTGCATGTTGTATAGCAACACAAGTAAAGAAGGGGTCTGCCTGCATACATTTCCAAATAATAATGGGGGTGTGAGGAAAGTATGGACCTCTCCAATCAAAGTGAGAGGGGGGTAATTGGCAGCCATCGTTTTAATGATTCTGACTTTAAAGAAGGGTTTTAGTCAGGGTTTGGATGGGAAACATGTAAACGACTCATGCCAAATGTGATCCTTAAAACGAAGAAAGAAGAAAAGACCCCGGGCTCTAACCTAAGTGGATCAGAATTTTCCAAAGGTCCCACACACTCGTCTTCAGACTAGAGGTGACCGATCCTTCCAGGCTGTAGCTCCCATGTATTGGGACCATCTTCCACCTTCATTGCGCTCAGATGACACTTTCAAAAGCAAACATAAATTGTATTTATTTGTTCAGGCTTTTAATTAGACACTTTTGAGCAACTATGTTTGTTATGTTGTCTTTTATATTAGCCTTTTATATTGTTTATTTTAGCCTTTTATATTGTGTGTCCTTCCTGACATTTTAACTGTGTTGTGAAGCACTTTTTGTCTGTGTAAGTACATTTTACTTACTTACCTTGCTCTCAAAAACGAGAAAATAAGAAATAGTATAATATTCTCTGTTTCATCCTCTTCTACTGATGTCAAGCATCTTGAGGAAATGCTGAAAAAGCATGAGGAAACACAGGCTATGGTATTTATGGAAGTGCAGGGAAGTCCGGAAATGACGATTCTTTTATATTTCTTTTTTGCTCATAGTATTCACTATATGGGTTTTGAAGGACCAGGGTGACCAAAACATGCAATGAAGTGATCAAAATACCAGTAAACGGTGTTGACAATGCACTGCTTCCCCTGCCTGATAAAGATGGACTTGATAGAAAATAAGTAATATAATGACAAGTTAAGAGAAGGCAGACAAAAGACAAGACAATACTTAATGGTTGGACCATCAGTTATATTTTTAAAGAGGGTTGAAGGATTCGAGTTCCAAAAAAGCTGCTGCCATCTTTAAACAAAGAAGCACAACACAACAAATACACATTTGGCCTCATTTTGCCTTACAAAATGAACAGAACGATGTCCTTCGGGAGCTAATTTTAAAATGTATTTTCACTTAAATCTTTTTTACCAGCTTTAACATGTCCTGTCACTTCGCCCCCTGCTAGTCTGGAAGAAATCACAGTTATTGCTTCGCTCATCACATTTAGAGGCTTCGTCCACTTTTATACAATTTGTGTGCATTCAAATAGTCAAACTCCCACTAAAATATGTTTTACAATAAATACAGAAATAAAAACATTTGTACAATAAAACCATGCGGTTAAAATAATGTGTTTCTAATACCGTCCCCCAAAGTAAGTCAGGGTGAACACAATCCTTCCACCTGCTTGGGATCTAAGAAGGTGACCATCTCCTTCATGCCGTCTTCACAAACGCTCTGTACTTGATCCAGTTTCCCTGCTCCATCTTTGAATTTTCCCCACATCTCTGCAATCATAATAATATCCCTTCGATCAACCTCATATGCATTTTGGATAAACAAAACCCAAAACCAGTGAAGTTGGCACGTTGTGTAAATCGTAAATAAAAACAGAATACAATGATTTGCAAATCCTTTTCAGCCTATATTCAATTAAATAGACTGTAAAGACAAGATACTTAACGTTCGAACTGGAAAACTTTGTTATTTTTTGCAAATATTAGCTCATTTGGAATTTGATGCCTGCAACATGTTTAAAAAAAAGCTGGCAGAAGTGGCAAAAATGGCTGAGAAAGTTGAGGAATGCTCATCAAACACCTATTTGGAACATTCCACAGGTGAACAGACTAACTGGGAACAGGTGGGTGCCATGATTGGGTATAAAAGCAGCTGCCATGAAATGCTCAGTCATTCACAAACAAGGATGGGGCGAGGGTCACCACTTTGTGAACAAATGTGTGAGCAAATTGTCGAACAGTATAACAACAACATTTCTCAATGAGCTATTGCAAGGAATTTAGGGATTTCACCATCTGCAGTCCGTAATATCATCAAAATGTTCAAAGAATCTGGAGAAATCACTGCACGTAAGCGGCAAAGCCTGTGACCTTCGATCCCTTATGCGGTACTGCATCAAAAACCGACATCAGTGTGTAAAGGATATCACCACATGGGCTCAGGAATACTTCAGAAAACCACTGTCAGTAACTATAGTTCGTCGCTACATCTGTAAGTGCAAGTTAAAACTCTACTATGCAAAGCCAAAGCCATTTATCAACAACACCCAGAAACGCAGCCGGCTTCGCTGGGCCCGAGCTCATCTAAGATGGACTGATGCAAAGTGGAAAAGTGTTCTGTGGTCTGACAAGTCCACATTTCAAATTGTTTTTGGAAACTGTGGAAGTTGTGTCGTCCGGATCAAAGAGGAAAAGAACCATCCGGATTGTTATAGGCACAAAGTTCAAAAGCCAGCATCTGTGATGGTATGGGGGTGTATTAGTGCCCAAGGCGTGGGTAACTTACACATCTATGAAGGCACCATTAATGTCGAAAGGTACATACAGGTTTTGGAGCAACATATGTTGCCATCCAAGCAGCATCTTTTTTATGGATGCCCCTGCTTATTTCAGTAAGACAATGCCAAGCCACATTCTGTACGTGTTACAACAGCGTGGCTTCATGGTAAAAGAGTACGGGTACTAGACTGGCCTGCCTGTAGTCCAGACCTGTCTCCCGTTGAAAATGTGTGGCGCATTATGAAGCCTAAAATACGACAACTTAAGCTGTACATCAAGCAAGAATGGGAAAGAATTCCACCTGAAAAGCTTCAAAAATGTGTCTCCTCAGTTTCCAAATGTTTACTGAGTGTTGTTAAAAGGAAAGGCCATGTAACACAGTGGTAAAAATGCCCCTGTGCCAACTTTTTTGCAATGTGTCGCTGCCAAATTCTAAGCTGATTATTTGCAAAAAAAAATAAGTTTCTCAGTTCAAACATGAAATATATTGTCTTTGCAGTCCATTCAATTGATTATAAGTTTAAAAGGATTTGCAAATCATTGTATTCTGTTTTTATTTATGATTTACACTACGTGCCAACTTCACTGGTTTTGGGTTTTGTAGAATGCTGAATGTGCGAAACCTTCATCGACTGTTGTCAGTAAGGTGTAATCCTCAGGATGATCCTTGATATCGCTTCTTCCAATGTCACCTATTTCCATTAATTGTAAAACACCTGCATGAAGAAATAAGTGTTTATTCACCCGGCAAATTGTTTTCTTGCATAGTTCAATTGATATCTACTGTACCGTCTACTGTCTTCCATACTTGCACCTCCACCTCAGCAGCGCTTGCTCTTTCAATAGCGATGATCCGAACCGTGCTGGGAGAGTCCACTTTTACAGCGGATTCGACTTTGTAGACCAACACTTTGTTTTTGTTGCCCAGGAAACAGTCAGTGTGGTTACTTGCAGGTTTACTCTCTACGAATAAGTGCATGGATTATAATTTTTTTTTTTTTTTTTTACAACAAAATTCAACTACAACCTACCTGGACACGCCTTGCAGCACTTTCCGGGTGACTTGACCGGATGTTGACACGGATACTGACTGGGACACGTGATGCGTTTACACTCCGGTAGGCCGTCGCTACAAGAGCACGTGATGCATTCCAGGACCTTCCCCAAAACTGGGTGCCATGTGTCTCCGTGCGAGTATGTCTTGCCATTGTACAAACATGCTGGTGACACATGGAACACACACGTCTGAGATAAGAAAAAAAGCTCTCCGAACCGTTTTATATGCAATACAGAGCTATAACTTGAATGCAAAGCAGCTTTGTGTTAACACAACTTTTAAACGTTTGTGGGGTGACTCAGTGGAATCAATAGAATGAGAGAATAACACAAAGCAATAACATCATGCAATTGAAGGGTGTGATATAAACAATGAATTGATGAGTGGGTTTATTATTGCAAACATGGGCGGAGCACCAAATTCTGGGTTCCCATATGCAAGACTCCTGTAGGAGCCCCCCGTCCCACTTTAAACCCAACGTTGCCATCCCTTACACACACACTTGGTATGTTTACATGTACTAACACAAATCATTATTGCATGGATTTGGTTGAAACCAGCTTTTTACAACACATGTAATAACCTTAGTTAGGTTTTTGACTTTAAAAGATGGGGATTAACATATCTAGAGCAGTGTTTTTCAACATTTTTTAAGCAAAGGCACATTTTTTTCATTAAAAAAATACGAAGGCACACCACCAGCAGAAAACGGTAAAAAATGAAACTCCATCAGGTTGTCGTGCTTTATTTTGAGTTTGTTGTTGTTTTCCTGTGTGTAGTGTTTTAGTTCCTGTCTTGCGCTGTTATTTTGGTGGCTTTTCCTGTTTTATTGGTGTTTTCCTGTAGCAGCTTCACGCCTTCCTTTGAGTGCTATTGCCTGACTTGCTTTCTATTGGCAAACAAGACTATTTCAGTTGTGAGGACACTTCCCTTCTTTGTGGGGACATTGTTGATTGTCATGTCATGTACGGATGTACTTTGTGGATGCCGTCTCTGCTCCACACGCTGTAAGTCTTTGCTGTCGTCCAGCATTCTGTTTTGTTTTACTTTGTAGCCAGTTCGATTTTACTTTAATTTTGCATAGCCATCCCTATGCTTCATTGCCGTTTCCTTTCCCTTTTGTTCATTTTTGGTTAAAGCGTTACATACTTTTTACCTGCACGCCATCTCCTGCTGTGCTCTGCATATTGGGATCACGACAAACCATCCTCGACGCGTTGCGACTTCTACAAAGCAATTAACTACCTGCTGCCACCTACTGATATGGAGTTTTATATGGTTGCCCTGCCACGCTCTATACAGCACAGACACTAGACAACGGCACATTATTTGCAGATTATAATTATTGATTTGCAAATAATATTTTTTGGACCAATTAGGTGAAGTTGCATAATTTCTCACGGCACACTAGTGTGCCGCGGCACAGTGGTTGAAAAACACTGATCTAGAGGATATCTAACTCCCCCAACCCCATAAATACTTTTGTTTTGTTTTTTAAAGTTTGTTTTTCCAAAAAAATGCTAACAGATTTAATATAAAATGGCCAGAATGTGAATTTAAATAATCATAATACCTGTAATATTCGCTGAAATATAATTACAAATCTGTCAGGTTTTTCTTTACTTTGGAGTGTAATGTAGAGATTAGTTGATTCATGTATAATTATCATCAGTGGGTTAATATCCAAATAATACATCATTATTATTATTATTATTATATTATTATTAGTGCTGATGCATCTTCTGGGTGCTAAGCTTCCCCCCGTCTTTAAAAACTACACCTCTGTTTTTCACTTTAATGAGAGGAAACCAAACATTATTTTCTCCTATGCTGCCACACATAGATTATATTTATATATTATATATCAAACTAAATTGGCCCTCGTGTGTGAATGTGAGTGTGAATGTTGTCTGTCTATCTGTGTTGGACATGCGATGAGGTGGCGACTTGTCCAGGGTGTACCCCGCTTACTGCCCGAATGCAGCTGAGATAGGCTCCAGCGACCCCAAAAGGGAAAAGCGGTAGAAAATGGATGGATGGATGGATGGATGTTCCAAAATGTTGATGCTGTGTGGGAATGCTTAAAGATGAGCTTTGACGAATTCTGTGTCTGTGTAGAGGAAAGTGTTCATGCTAGGGTTCCCGCTATCCAGGTGGATGTAGTCTTAAACCTTCTTAATTTGATTTAAGCAACCCTATTATTGAAGTTTAACAGCTACATTAATTTTATCCTAACAATTATGACGTGGTTTTTATAAGTCACATATTTAATGGCGGAAAAATATCTTTAAACTTGACAAAAGACCCGAGATAAAGACCATGACTGATAACTGCACTTTGATAAACTCACAGACTGACTGGAGCGAACTCGCTAGCTTAAATGCTGACATGAATACAAGAAAAATTAACGTCTTTCCCCAAAAAGAAACGCCATTCCCTAATCTAAACGTATACAACCACATTGCTGTCTAAACAACTAAGATATTCAATTATGTACATTTGTGCTCTCTTAGCAGAGTAATTGATCTATACCAGGGGTCACCAACGCGGTGCCCGCGGGCACCAGGTCGCTCGTAAGGACCAGATGAGTCGCCCGCGGGCCTGTTCTAAAAAAAAAAAAAAAAATTATTATTATTATTATTTTTTTTTATTTTTTTTTAGTTAAATCTACATAGAAAAAACACAAGATACACTTTCAATCAGTGCATCAACCCAAACAACCTCCCCCATGCACACTCATCCACACCCACTCACACAAAAGGGGTTATTTCTTTCTGCTACCAATATTCTGGTTCCCACAACATAGACAACACATCTGCAAGGGACACAGTCCCTGAAGCACACATGATTGTACAGGCTGCTGGTCCACTAACATTTTCATTAATTACTATTTTTTATGTAATTATTTTTATATTGTTTTACTTTCTTTTTTATCCAAGAAAATGTTTTTTATTTATTTATCTTATTTTATTTTATTTTTTTAAAAAAGGGCCTTATCTTCAACAGACCAGGTTGTCAATGAAATTAGATTTGTTTAAAGGGTTTTTTAAACCAGGCCCAGTCCAGATAATGTCCAAGTCGGACTCAGCAACACACACCTTCATTCATGTACACAGAAAAAAATTAGGGAACAAAACAGATTGCATATAATTTATAAACAAAATTACATTTTCAAAATAAGCATTTATGTACAGTCCAGATTATGTCCAGGTCACTCAAATTAGGGAACACAACAACAGATATCATATAATCTATAAACATAATTATACTTTCAAAATAAGCCTTTGAGGACTTCTCATCTTTTTTTTAATGTTTTTTGGCATCATTATCATTTTCAACCATGTAACTTTCTAAAGTTAGAAAATACTGAATAAATGTTTTAAAGAAAGTAATACTAAGTGAATATCTGTTTTTGGCCTTAAAAATAAACATTTTACCGAGTACTTTAATTAAATTGACTAAATCATGATTGTCAATGAACTCTCCTAAAATAACAAAAACCACATTAAGCTTCATAAACAAACCAATCCTTAAACACATTTTTTCAACTTCCACCCAAAACAAAGACACAATATGACAATACCAAAACAAATGCAGGGTGGATTCAGGCTCCTGACAACAAAATCGGCAATCATCTAACTCTGTCATATTCCATAATTTTAACATTTTCCCTGTGGGTAAGAAGTTATAAATAATTTTAATTGGAAAATAACGATTTTGCACATCGATAGTGGTTTTATAGATTAGTTTGAATATGGCATCCCATGGCAACGGGCAGTCAAAAAAGTCCTCCCATTTTCCATTTGTGTTGTATGAGGCAGCCTTCAAATATTTTTTTTATTAAATAAAAATTATATATTTTTCTATTTATTTTAGTTCCTTTTTGCCAACTAGAATTTCTTATTAGAGGTTTACAAACTAATAATTTAGTAGTTCCATAATTAATTATTTGTTTCCATCTTTTCCCAATTACTCCAGTTAGTTGATAAAATGAAAAGCTTGAGCAAGCATCACCATACATAGCTCTAAATTCATCATACTTCATAATTTTACCATTCTCATTGATAATATCATTGACAAAAATGATTCCTCTTTCAAACATATTTTTCCAAAAGAAAGGCTTTCCATCCATTACAATATTAGAGTTCATCCATATTAACTGCTGCAAAATATCGTCTCCTTTTTCTGGCACATAAAATTGAAAACACCACTATGAGTGGATTGTTTCCTTTATGAACCCCGCCATGTTTCCCAGCAGACTCTCTGGGAGGGGATCACTTGTAAAAAAGGATACAATTTATTTTGATACAGTACATGTTTTTTGTCCAACAGGACATTTGTGTACCACTCAATGTTTAAATACATCTTTGGAACAATTGATGCTTTTAAAGACAGACACATAGCTTCCAGGTTGAGAAGTTTCAGGCCCCCATATTCATACTCTTTGTACAAAACCTTTCTTTTAATCTTTTCTGGTTTGCCGTTACAGACAAAATCGAAGACCCTCCGCTCATAAATCTTAAAAAAATTTTGTGATGGAGCTGGTAATGACAAAAACAAATAAATAAATTGAGGAATAATTAACGAGTTGGCAATAGACATTTTACCATACAAGGTTAGGGATTTCCTTTTCCATAATTGCATAATTTTGTCCAGCTTTCTTAGTCGATTATCATAATTTACTGAGCCTAGATCTTCCAGATTTTCTGGGACAACAACACCAAGTATGTTAACTGGTCCATCTGTCCACAAAACAGGCACTTTGCATTCCATTCGAAAGGACGTTCCCTTTAGATTTCCGATCCTTAACATTTTACATTTATCATAATTAAGCTTAAGGCCAGATTGCTGTAAAAATATGTCCAAAAGATTAAGAAGGTTCCGCAAACAATGAGGAAAAATCTTATCTTTGTGAATCAGCCTTTTCTGACATGAACTTCATCAAGAACAAACACAGAACACGCCTCACTGATGCACATCTGCAAGACTCACTCAGAGTTGCAGTGTCAAGTTACACACCAGAGTACAACACACTAGTTAACAGCATGCAATGCCAGGCTTCCCACTAACTGACAAAGAAACAGATAACAGATTTGGTGTCCAGTTCAAAGTGTGACATGATTTAAAAATTTGAGAGTTTACTTTTGTATTTTACATGAGTTATTATTTGTACAAACATGGTGCAAAGTAATTCATGATTTGTTAAAAAATGTTAGTGGCTAGCTAGTTAAAATGGGATATTGTGATTTCACAAGACTGTCTTAGAAGTGATCATTTGAAAATGTTCAATTTGAAAAATGTGCACTTAGAGAAAATATAAAAATATAGTGTTGCATATTGATATTTATCTGTTTCTATATATATTTATTGTGAGAAATCATTAAGATGATCAGTGTTTCCACAAAGATAAATATCATTAATTGTTAATAATAACAGAGTTAAAGGTAAATTGAGCAAATTGGCTACTTCTGGCAATTTATTTAAGTGTGTATCTAACTGGTAGCCCTTCGCATTAATCAGTACCCAAGAAGTAGCCCTTGGTTTCAAAAAGGTTGGTGACCCCTGATCTATACTCAAAGGAATACAAAACTGAGGTGTTTTTACGATGCATTCAAGGACCGCTAAACAGAGTAGGGCGCCACAACGCCTGCTAGACATATTAAATAATGGATTTTGTTTGTTGTGCACTTTTCATCTAAATAAAGCCTATTTTGTTGCTGCTGTATTTTTTTTTTTAACAAATAGAAAATACATTCAAATGAGGCCTGCCAAAGCTAACGCGAGTTAATGATGGTTTCCTTTAACAGCAGTAAAGTCGCTTGCAAAGTTCTATGTATATATATATATATATATATATATATATATATATATATATATATATATATATATATATATATATATATATATATATATATATATATATATATATATATATATATATATATGTATATGTATATGTATCTATACATGTATATATCTATATATACACACACACACACACATATATATATATATATATATATATATATATATATATATATATATATATATATATATATATATATATATATATATATATATGTGATATTTCTACCTAAATAAATGCTTCTGATGTTCTGTTGTTCTGTGCATTACAAGATGTACAAGTTATTGGTCTTCATATGGCTGCATGGCAATGTATTAACCTCCATTATTTATTCATAACATTTAATATTCAGCCTGTTAAACATTATGTAATTAAAGACTTAACCAGAACATGCTACAAAAAAAAGGTATACAATATTTCCGCCAGTCGTAGGTATAGAAATACATATATATAGTTATGTGTCATATATTGTAAAATATATATGTATTGCATCTGTGTGCCTTTAAAAGAGTGTTGGTGTCCATTTTACGTTGAGCTGTTAAATATAAGGTACATACATAATGTTTCATAAGCAAATATTTGTATAAATCCAACAAATTGCCCAGTTGGATGTACATTTCAATAAGTTCCACTTATGAAAGAGACCTTATATTTGTGAATAATTATGAGTTAACTATTGATAAAATGCAATGAATCGCAATTAGATATATTCCTAATTTAAATGTTTTGTAATAAAATGTTTATCATATAAAAACGCCTCTTTTGCAAACCTTTCTGGTGTTTCTGCTGCATTAAAATCTTCACGCTGGTCTCAGAAGCCCCTCTGAGGTCAAGTTCACTGAGGCTGAGGCGTCTGGGGGAAGTCCAGACGCCGGTTTGGTCGGAACGTGCCGCGTCCTGCTCGGCAGAACACTGCTGCAGCGAGTGCCTCTTTTTAGAAACACACATACAAAAGAGTTGTGTGGAATGATTGAATAATATTTTCAAAACATGCATGATGACGTGACGTACGACGCCTCTATTGAGCTGCTGGTTTGCATCCTCTGCTGATGAAGATCCACCAGTGGAGTCTTGACCTGTTTTGAACAATGAAGTATTTAGTATTCGTGTGGCCCTGACCAACCTGTTCCAGCTTTAGAAAATACTTCTTTAGTCAGCTGGAAGACTTTGGCCTACCTTTGCACAGCAAGCAGCAGGTGTCTGCAGCCGTGACCGGAGAGGAGCAGCTGATTGGTTGGCAGGTTTTTATAGCGCAAAATATATTTCCATTCTGGAGTGGGAACAAAACGTCAGCGGTTTTAAAGTTTGAACATTTTTCCGTGCATGTTCCAGGAAGCTCTGGGGTTTGGGGACGGATAGACATTATTTTTTCAGTGAAATAGTAGTTTCATGACAGTTTTAAGTTCCTAGAAAAATCCTCTTCATGCATCAGTCCAATGCAATGACACACATAAGATGCAGATGAGGAACACCCAATCAAACGATCCATCTTTGAAAAACAGGAGCCAGCTTTGAAGTCAACGGCCCAACCTGGGCATGGATACCAGTACTCAACTGAAGCATTTTTCAGTGCTTTTGTGTGTGCTCAAATGTGTTAATTAATGTAAATTTTACACTGCGCTGTCTAGTTATCATCTTGTTTTATTAAACATGTGTGTCTCATTTGCAAGTATTATACGGTAAACTTTGCATGCAGTTGCAATTCCAACTGGTTAGATGGCAGTAGTGTATAGACTACGGCAAAGCCGTGCGGAGAAAGAGTATGAAAACTTACCAGTAGAGTGGAAAAACAAGTTGACTTGATATGCTCAATTGCGTTTCAAAAGTTAAAGTTAAAATACCAATGATTGTCACACACACTAGATGTGGTGAAATCTGTCCTCTGCATTTGACCCATCCCCTTGTTCAGCCCCTGGGAGGTGAGGAGAGCAGTGAGCAGCAAAGGTGGCCGCGCCCGGGAATCATTTTTGGTGATTCAACCCCCAATTCCAACCCTTGATGCTGAGTGTCAAGCAGGGAGGTAATGGGTTCCATTTTTATAGTCTTTGGTATGACTCGGCCGGGGTTTGAACTCACGACCTACCGATCTCAGGGCGGACACTCTAACCACAAGGCTACTGAGCAGGTTTCATTGTACCCATTGAACCGCATAAACATCACAAAATGCCACAATTTCAGATGGTCATTTTGAATATTCTGCTGTTTTATTATGTTTGTAGTTTGTATTTCTTGTTTAGCACTTAGCAATATTGCTACATAATGCTTAGTGTTTCACTAAAGCTGGATCTGTTTAGCAGCGCTTCTAATATTTTTGATCCTTTTATTCAGGATAAAAAATATAAGGTTCTGGACCATCCTTTGTCCTGAAGTAATCGTTATTTCCTCTCACAAAGTCTTCATGCTTTGCATTGTTGTTGGTAGGAAGTGGGTCTGCGGTTCCTACCTCTACGTCACGGATCACATGACTGGCTAGCTCAGTATCCTTCAAAATGGCTCGGGAATCTCTGTGAGATTGATACTATTTTAATCATATCTATTTACTCGCAAACTTTGTAAGTCTTTCGGTGTCATAAATCAAGTAAATATGATAATTACTTTAATATAGAAGCAACCCGTTTTTCCATTCTGCTGGTACTTTAAATGACAGGCGCCATGTCGCACACCAAGGAGGTCTGCGGCTGTACTCGCATGCATGCAATCAAATTGTTCTGACGTTAGTTTTCCTGACGAAATAAACCCAAATGATGAGTCTAACTACAGTTCTAAACATACTACAGCTCATAAACTTAAAATATAACATGCTTTTATTTTGTCAAAGAATAATTTTGGGGCAATTTTGCGGCCGCATTTGAAGCACTCCGCCACTACAGTCCTTAGTGACCGGCTGACTGTCTAACATGCTCCCGCCAGCGAAATGTACTTCAGAAAATACAGAACGACCAAAAAAAACAACATATTAATTACTCTCATTTTGCCAAAATCTTCATTAGATTTGGACCATCAATTATGGAGAAATCATGACTTTTGTGTGAAGTATGTCAACTGTGGTGGCAATTGTTTGTAATCACTGCGCTACGTATTATATACAGTACACACACAAACACATGCATATATATATATGCAAATACATACATACATACATACATAAATACATACATACATACATACATACATACATACATACATACATACATACATACATACATACATACATACATACATACATACATACATACATACATACATACATACATACATACATATATATATATATATATATATATATATATATATATATATATATATATATGTATATACACATACATACAGACAGACACACACACACACATACAGTATATATATATATATATATATATATATATATATATATATATATATATATATATATGTATATATATATGTATATACACATACATACAGACAGACACACATACAGTATATATATATATATATATATATATATATATATATATATATATATATATATATATATATATATATATATATATATATATATATATATATATGTATATATATATATGTATATACACATACATACAGACACACACACACACACACACATACAGTATATATATATACAGTACAGGCCAAAAGTTTGGACACACCTTCTCCTCATTCAATGTGTTTTCTTTATTTTCATGACTATTTACATTGTAGATTGTCACTGAAGGCATCAAAACTATGAATGAACACATGTGGAGTTATGTACTTAACAAAAAAAGGTGAAATAACTGAATACATGTTTTATATTCTAGTTTCTTCAAAATAGACACCCTTTGCTCTGATTACTGCTTGGCACACTCTTGGCATTCTCTCGATGAGCTTCAAGCACACCTGTGAAGTGAAAACCATTTCAAGTGACTACCTCTTGAAGCTGACTTTAAGTGAATCGACACTCGGTAGGACAGAAATCGGTCGGCACCTATTAAAGTACCGAAATGGGTACCCGTCCCTACTACAGTACAATGTACTGATTCACGTAAAATTAAACAGTGCAATATTTGGATATCTTTGTTGCATGTGACGTCATGTCCAGTTGCAGATTCGGCACCGGCTTAAGCACTTGGCGGGCTAACAGGCGTAATCATAGCAGACTCCGTCTAGGTAATGTTGCAATTTCCCATGCCCACAAAGCATGTATGGCTGATAGAAAGCACTCGAAAGTAGAGCTCAACTTTTCCAAGCTAGCTCGAGGCTAATTTACATTGAACATGCCATATATATGCTACTGATTAGAATTGATGACTTTAAAAGGCGATTTTAACACATTCAAATTTAAAAAATACAACTAAAGAGCTAGTGTGTAATAAGTATAATAATTACAATTTAATGGCAAAGACTACTTCCTGGCTCAAGCAACACACCTCGGACAAACTGAAATGAATGCAAACTTGCAAATGAGACTCAAAAGCGTAAGAAAACAAAATACAGTGTTAATGTTAAACTAAATTGGCATCATTGAGTACCAAGGCATTGATACCGTATCAGTTCAAACGTGAAAGGTACCAATCTATAGAGGGAGGGATTACACACACACAAGCACAGGAAAAGGAGGGCGGGGGACAAGTGAGCATGAGAAAGTGATGCTACATAATTAGAGACTACACACTGGAAAGTTGAGGAAAATGAACAGCAGAAAACAAAAGCTGAGATAATTTGTGTTTTTTTAATGCCAATGTTCTCAAAAGACTAGCCAAAAAATTTTATTTTTTTAATTTTGCACATCTTAAAGTATATCTAGTTGTGTAATGTGTTGTTGCTCTTTCGCTGAAAATAGTTGTAAATATATAAATAGTACACACAATCAAATTGCACATTTTGTCTAATTGAAATGGGTTTGTTTTTGTAGTTTATCATTTGTTTTTATGGTAATATATATATAAATACAAATAAATAAGTCATTTTGATTTGATTACAAAACATTGTAACTTGGATTGTTTCCCTGGCTTCGAGACTTTCCCCAAGGACACTGCGGCGAAGACACAACAAACTCCCTTCTTGTCTCTCATGGACACACACCAGTTGTTGTTGACTTTGGACTGACTGGCAAGAACACCAAGGCCGCGGAACAGAGACACGCGGCAGGCTTACACACATACATGCATCCACACAAAATATACGCCACACACACATACCCCACCGCCATACAACGCCTTTGACGCGAATCCCTTAGGGGTGATGGCCGGCTGGGCAGCGCCCGAAGAGCTGCAGCCCGCCACCGTAGCCCCCATGCCCTCCCCTCTGTTGCAAGTCTCGAGATGTATGTTGTAATATGTATATGTGCTTTGCTATGGAGGTTTGTTCCCACTCCAGACTGGGCCCCCTTAGGAGCCAAGTCTAGATTGTATTGTTTTACTCATCCTCCCCCAGCGTTTACCTTTTTCCCATCTTTTACGGGGCGCCTTATGACGACCCATCAGCGTTCTAGTTCTGTAACCCTGTACACTGTTTGTTTGTCTAATCTTGAACGGGTTTGTGCTGAAAATCTAATTTCCCCTCTGGGATTAATAAAGTACTATCTAATCTAATCTAATCTAATAATTAGTGTTTTCACATTAGAAATCTATCCATCATCTTACACTTATCCGAAGCCGGGTCGCGGGGGCAGCAGCCTAAGCAGAGAAGCACAGACTTCCCTCTGCCCAGTTACTTCGTCCAGCTCTTCTCGGGGGATCCCGAGGCGTTCTATCATAGATGTGTTCTGGTAATACATTTTAAAAACAACAAAAATCTGAGGAGCCATTTGGGAGCCGAAAGAGCCACCGGCTCTTTTTAGGAAGCCGAGCCAAAAGAACAGCTCCATTGTGAAGGCACAAATATTAAACTGGACAAAAGTAATGGGATAATAATGTCTGTGTTGACTCATTTCGGGTGAATAGTGAATCTATACTGCGATTCAAGCAGTCGTGTACACTGACTGCTTCAAAGTGTATCCATGTTTCAATTCTATAGTATTGTCCCTTGAGAAGATCTAGTGCAGGGGTCACCAACCTTTTTGAAACCTAGGGCTACTTCTTGGGTACTGATTAATGCAAAGGGCTACCAGTTTGATACACACTTAAATAAACTGCCAGAAATAGCCAATTTGCTCAATTTACCTTTAACTCTGTTATTATTAATAATTAATTATATTTATCTTTGTGGAAACACTGATCATCTTAATGATTTCTCACAATAAATATATATAGAAACAGATAAATATCAATATGCAACACTTTATTTTTATATTTTCTCCAAGTGCACATTTTTCAAATTGAACATTTTCAAATGATCACTTCTAAGACAGTCTTGTGAAATCACAATATCCCATTTTAACTAGCTAGCCACTAACATTTTTTAACAAATCATGAATTACTTTGCACCATGTTTGTACAAATAATAACTCATGTAAAATACAAAAGTAAACTCTCAAATTTTTAAATCATGTCACACTTTGAACTGGACACCAAATCTGTTATCTGTTTCTTTGTCAGTTAGTGGGAAGCCTGGCATTGCATGCTGTTAACTAGTGTGTTGTACTCTGGTGTGTAACTTGACACTGCAACTCTGAGTGAGTCTTGCAGATGTGCATCAGTGAGGCGTGTTCTGTGTTTGTTCTTGATGAAGTTCATGTCAGAAAAGGCTGATTCACAAAGATAAGATTTTTCCTCATTGTTTGCGGAACCTTCTTAATCTTTTGGACATATTTTCACAGCAATCTGGCCTTAAGCTTAATTATGATAAATGTAAAATGTTAAGGATCGGAAATCTAAAGGGAACGTCCTTTCGAATGGAATGCAAAGTGCCTGTTTTGTGGACAGATGGACCAGTTAACATACTTGGTGTTGCTGTCCCAGAAAATCTGGAAGATCTAGGCTCAGTAAATTATGATAATCGACTAAGAAAGCTGGACAAAATTATGCAATTATGGAAAGGGAAATCCTTAACCTTGTATGGTAAAATGTCTATTGCCAACTCGTTAATTATTCCTCAATTTATTTATTTGTTTTTGTCATTACCAGCTCCATCACAAAACTTTTTTAAGATTTATGAGTGGAGGGTCTTCGATTTTGTCTGGAACGGCAAACCAGAAAAGATTAAAAGAAAGGTTTTGTACAAAGAGTATGAATATGGGGGCCTGAAACTTCTCAACCTTGAAGCTATGTGTCTGTCTTTAAAAGCATCAATTGTTCCAAAGATGTATTTAAACATTGAGTGGTACACAAATGTCCTGTTGGACAAAAAACATGTACTGTATGAAAATAAATTGTATCCTTTTTTACAAGTGATCCCCTCCCATTTTTCTTATGTAGAGAGTCTGCTGGGAAACATGGCGGGGTTCCTAAAGGAAACAATCCACTCATAGTGGTGTTTTCAATTTTATGTGCCAGAAAAAAGAGACGATATTTTGCAGCAGATAATATGGATGAACTCTAATATTGTAATAGATGGAAAGCCTTTCTTTTGGAAAAATATGTTTGAAAGAGGAATCATTTTTGTCAATGATATTATCAATGAGAATGGTAAAATTATGAAGTATGATGAATTTAGAGCTATGTATGGTGATGCTTGCTCAAGCTTTTCATTTTATCAACTAACTGGAGTAATTGGGAAAAGATGGAAACAAATACTTAATTATGGAACTACTAAATTATTAGTTTGTAAACCTCTAATAAGAAATTCTAGTTGGCACAAAGGAACTAAAATAAATAGAAAAATATATAATTTTTATTTAATAAAGAAATCTTTAAAGGCTGCCCCATACAACACATATGGAAAATGGGAGGACTTTTTTGACTGCCCGTTGCCATGGGATGCCATATTAAAACTAATATATAAAACTACTATCGATGTGCAAAATCGTTATTTTCAAATTAAAATTATTTATAACTTCTTACCCACAGGGAAAATGTTAAAATTATGGAATATGACAGAGTCAGATGATTGCCGATTCTGTTGTCAGGAGCCTGAATCCACCCTGCATTTGTTTTGGTATTGTCATATTGTGTCTTTGTTTTGGGTGGAAGTGGAAAAAATGTGTTTAAGGATTGGTTTGTTTATTGCTTGATGTGGTTTCTGTTATTTTAGGAGAGTTCATTGACAATCATGATTTAGTCAATTTAATTATAGTACTCGGTAAAAGGTTTATTTTTAAGGCCAAAAACAGATATTCACTTAGTATTACTTTCTTTAAAACATTTATTCAGTATTTTCTAACTCTAGAAAGTTACATGGTTGAAAACGATAATGATGCCAAAAAACATTTAAAAAAAGATGAGAAGTCCTCAAAGGCTTATTTTGAAAGTATAATTATGTTTATAGATTATATGATATCTGTTGTTGTGTTCCCTAATTTGAGTGACCTGGACATAATCTGGACTGTACATAAATGCTTATTTTGAAAATGTAATTTTGTTTATAAATGATATGCAATCTGTTGTGTTCCCTAATTTTTTTCTGTGTACATGAATGAAGGTGTGTGTTGCTGAGTCCGACTTGGACATTATCTGGACTGGGCCTGGTTTAAAAAACCCTTTAAACAAATCTAATTTCATTGACAACCTGGTCTGTTGAAGATAAGGCCCTTTTTTAAAAAATAAAATAAAATAAGATAAATAAATAAAAAACATTTTCTTGGATAAAAAAGAAAGTAAAACAATATAAAAATAATTACCTAAAAAATAGTAATTAATGAAAATGTTAGTGGACCAGCAGCCTATACAATCATGTGTGCTTCAGGGACTGTGTCCCTTGCAGATGTGTTGTCTATGTTGTGGGAACCAGAATATTGGTAGCAGAAAGAAATAACCCCTTTTGTGTGAGTGGGTGTGGATGAGTGTGCATGGGGGAGGTTGTTTGGGTTGATGCACTGATTGAAAGTGTATCTTGTGTTTTTTCTATGTAGATTTAATTTTAATTTTTTTTTTTTTTTTTTAATTTTTTTTTTAGAACAGGCCCGCGGGCGACTCATCTGGTCCTTACGGGCGACCTGGTGCCCGCGGGCACCGCGTTGGTGACCCCTGATCTAGTGTAACAAGATGAAAACACTTGTATTTTACACAATAAATGAAAGTGATGAATGACTCACAGAGCATGAGCACATGGCACACTGGTTTCTTGGCTTTGCAGGAAGGTCGTGTTTGGTGAAGGTCTCTCCTGGTTGATAAATACTTCCATTATATCTGCACACTTTCACTGGAGCTCTCAGGGCCGCTGGGACCTTCGGTTTATCTAAGACACAACAACATATTGTAATTCAATTATTGCATTTTTGAAAAGTACCGATCAGTATCAGTTTAAACGTAAACAATACCAATTTCAACGCCTCTGTAACTAAACGTTTTTGGATTATTTCCTGACTAATTCAAGAAGTGCTTCAAGGTGTCTTATTCATCATACGCACCAAATAGGATGAAGGAGTAGAGGTGTTAATGTTAACATTTTTCTGGTGAATAGTAAGACTCATTATCAAAGTTTGTGGCTAAACCCTGCCCACCTCCAATGGCATAAAATGATTGTAATCCCCCATCTGTCTCGTATCTGTGACTGGCTTTTGGGCTCTTTTCGGCCCCTTCTACACTAAGGTTATCCAGGGTAAATCCTACCTAACCTTATCCACACACACACAATGGTCGTTTAAGACCCCCTCGCCCCCGCCGTCAGCCGGCGCAACGCGACCTAGTACGCATGCGTGGAAAAAGCACACGTCATAGTCACCTCCAGTGTTGCTTTGTGTGCAAGTTCTTAAATTAAATGTAACTTATCTGGACAATATCCAGTGTTGTGGTATTTCAATTAACTGGAATCCAGTGTGCTGTGGGGCCCTATTGTAGTGAATCACACCTGAGCCATCATAAATTAATCAAATCTTTAATGGACATGTGAAAGTAAACAATGTGATAAAGAACATTTTGCAACAATCAATCTAGGGATCTAGATATCTGGTCAGGACACTCCTCACTCTTTTGCCTTCACCTTCATTGTCCATTCCTTTTTGGTGACTTTATATACTCTGGACCTAGACGTTGAGTCCGCGACATACATGGTGGACAATAACTGTTACAGTCTGCTTTGCCAGTCCAAAAGCATTCCCCGGTTTACGTAGTCTTCCCTCGACAGCCAGGTAATACAAAGCACACGCTACCTTTTTTATCACATCCACGGGAGCCCGCATTCTCGTAAGTAGAATCACAGCTGACCTGGACATTCGGAAGTTCTCTTGCCGTCTGAGAAGTGTTGTATCCGAAATAGCTGCAATCGCTTTCTCTTAAGGTATTCATGTGGGATTTCCACAAGCGTCTGTACAGACGGAAGGAGAAACACGGGCATGTCTGGATGACTCGCCTCCATATTTTCAGTGGTTAGCTCCGAGTTACGAAAATCCCTTGGAGGAGTTCGTCAAAATTCGACCCCTGATTTAGTCCCAAAATAGCTGGTTCAAACCAACATGGCTGACTTCTTGTTTGTTTACAAACAACTTTTTGATACATTCTTGTGCGTCCTGACATGATAAACGTCTCGCTAGTGAGTGATATTTTTCACCGGGCCTGATGCCCATGCAAATTTTAGTGATTTTTCATGCATGTTAAAAATGCCAGGAAAACACTTGTGTATAATAATAATAATAATAATAATATGTATGCACGTAGAACACTTAAGACCTTTAGCATATCAGTATGTGGAATTAAACTATGGAATGGATTAAGTAAAGAAGTTAAACAATGTACTGATATGATCCAGTTCAAGAGGTTGTTCAAATTAATAGTGCTTACAAAGTACAAGGAAGAAGAATTATGAGAAATACCTTCAACCTTATTCTTCATCTCAGTATGTTAATCATGACTGACTTAATTGTATATTGCAAGAACTGCTGTATTAATCATTCACTGATGTAATTGTGTTACAAAAAGAAGACATTAAATGAACATATGTATATGTAAACGCTCTGAAGTGGGAAAGGGGTAGGATTAAATAAGCTTTGTTTCTTCCTACTCCTTTTCGGACATGATGTGAAGAGAAATTATATGAAATTGTGTGATGTATTATACTGTAAGTGTGTTCATGTTCGAAATAAACTAAAAAAAAAAGAAAGAAAGAATAATAATAATAATAATAATAAACATAGCAGTTCCAATAGAGCTTTTATATCGCCATAGGTAATAAAACTAGTCTAATAAAGATATAATAGGGCACAAGACACATGGTAAGGAAGGTGCAGGTCTACCTGTGCATCTTGGACAACACTGGTGAGGATCTGCTACTGGCTTGTCACATGGCAGAGGAGGACATTTCATCTTACTGCATCTCACATGACCCATCTGCAACACAGAATGGAGTTTCTTGTCACACCTCATATATCATATATGTATATATACACACATATATATATATATCCATCCATCCATTTTCTACCGCTTATTCCCTTCGGGGTCACGGGGGCGCTGGAGCCTATCTCAGCTACAATCGGGCGGAAGGCGGGGTACACCCCGGACAAGTCGCCACCTCATCGCAGGGCCAACACAGATAGACAACATTCACACTCACACACTAGGGCCAATTTAGTGTATGTGTATGTATATATATATATATATATATATATATATATATATATATATATATATATATATATATATATATATATATATATATATACACACACACATATATATATATATATATATATATATATACACACACATATATATACAGTATATTAGGGATGTCCGATAATGGCTTTTTGCCGATATCCGATATGCCGATATTGTCCAACTCTTAATTACCGATACCGATATCTACCGATATCAACCGATACGGATATATACAGTCGTGGAATAAACACATTATTATGCCTAATTTGGACAACCAGATCTGGTGACGATAAGGTCCTTTTTTTTAAAAATAATAAAATAAAATAAGATAAATAAAAAAAAAATATTTTCTTGAATAAAAAAGAAAGTAAAACATTATAAAAACAGTTACATAGAAACTAGTAATTAATGAAAATTAGTAAAATTAACTGTTAAAGGTTAGTACTATTAGTGGACCAGCAGCACGCACAATCATGTGTGCTTACAGACTGTATCCCTTGCAGACTGTATTGATATATATTGACATATAATGTAGGAACCAGAATATTAATAACAGAAAGAAACAACCCTTTTGTGTGAATGAGTGTAAATGGGGGAGGGAGGTTTTTTGGGTTGTTGCACTAATTGTAAGTGTATCTTGTGTATTTTAAGTTGATTTAATAAAATTAAAAAAAAACGATACCGATAATAAAAAAAAACAAAACCGATAATTTCCGATAGACATCTCTTATATATATATATATATATATATATATATATATATATATATATATATATATATATATATATATATATATATATATATATATATATATATATATATATATATATATATATATATATAAAACATTATCTTTTGATAGTTGAAACAAAGCATGAGTACCTCAGTGCAGAAACACCGCATGCAGAGCATCAGTCCAAAGGGCTCCAGAAAAGGATGCCAGCTGTCTCCCGGGTTGAAGGTCTTGTCTTTAAAAGTGCATGCCGCCCCCGAGCCTTGGTGGTACAAATAAGAAGAAACATCTGCATATGACCTAATGATGCAAGAATTAAGTCAAATCCACAGGAAATGCCCACTCTAAGAGAAGACAAGTTTGGGAGAGAGAAAAAAAATCTTCACTAAACCACAGCGAGATCTTGTTCTTTCCAAAAAGCTCCGCACGTCTGCAGAAGATCGACTTGAAGGTTCAGTCTTTACCTTTGCGGACTCTCAGCTGAGCAGCTGCACACCAGACCAGCATTAAGGACACCAGCAAGGACTTCATTGTTCATCCCCAACATGTGCGTGATCCGTTCCCTTTGACAGCACAAGTCAAATAGTCGTGTGTGTTTCTGCCGGAATCAAAAGGTGGAGATACTTCTTGTGCTTGGCCGAGCTATGGCGCACCCTGCAGGACACACAACGTCATAGCATGACGAACTCAGTCGTCGTACAAAATGTACATGGAATTAATATTACCTTCATACATTATAGTTGCAGTCAGAACGCGATGTCTTCATTATTGAAAATAATTAAGTACTTTGTTTTTTTTTCTATTAAAAACTACTCACAGGGCATTAAATATATAGACACCAATTTTAATAAATATTAAAACATTGATTGATTGATTGAGACTTTTATTAGTAGGTTGCACAGTGAAGTACATATTCCGTACAATTGACCACTAAATGGTAACACCCGAATAAGTTTTTCAACTTGTTTGAGTCGGGGTCCACTTAAATTGATTCATGATACAGATATATACTATCAGATATACTATCATCATAATACAGTCATCACACAAGATAATCACATTGAATTATTTACATTATTTACAATCAGGGGTGTGGAGGGAGGGGGGGTATGGACATCAAGTAGTGGACATAGAGAGAGAGAGAGAGAGAGAGAGAGAGAGAGAGAGAGAGAGAGAGAGAGATCAGAAGGCATAAGAAAAAGAAAAAGTATCTGCATTTGATTGTTTACATTTGATTATTAGCAATCCGGGGAGGGTGTTAGTTTAGGGTTGTAGCTGCCTGGAGGTGAACTTTTATTGCGGTTTTGAAGGAGGATAGAGATGCCCTTTCTTTTATACCTGTTGGGAGCGCATTCCACATTGATGTGGCATAGAAAGAGAATGAGTTAAGACCTTTGTTAGTTCGGAATCTGGGTTTAACGTGGTTAGTGGAGCACCCCCTGGTGTTGTGGTTATGGCGGTCATTTACGTTAAGGAAGTAGTTTGACATGTACTTCTGTATCAGGGAGGTGTAGCGGATTTTATAGACTAGGCTCAGTGCAAGTTGTTTAACTCTGTCCTCCACCTTGAGCCAGCCCACCTTAGAGAAGTGGGTAGGAGTGAGGTGGGATCTGGGGTGGAGGTCTAGAAGTAACCTGACTAGCTTGTTCTGAGATGTTTGGAGTTTAGATTTGAGGGTTTTGGAGGTGCTAGGGATCGAAAAAGGGTTGAACGAGAGTTCCCGCCAGAATCCTCAAGGTGCTTTTGTTGACCAGAGAGGAAATTCTGTAGAGAAATCTCGTTCGTTGGTTAACCTTTTTGATTACCTTGGTTGCCATTTTATCACAGGAAAGGTTAGCCTCTAGAATGGAACCTAGGTAGGTGACCTCATCTTTCCTGGTGATGACACTGTCACCTACTTTTATGGTGAAGTCATTGACTCTCTTAAGTTTGATGTGGGACCCAAACAGGATGGATTCTGTTTTACCCAAGTGGATGGATAGCTTGTTGTCAGCGAGCCAGTAATATAAATATGAAATAACAAGAAAATCTGATATTAAAAAGTGTAATTTCTAGCATATAAAAAAAATCACATTTGAATCATAGTATTCAACATAATTAAACAGAAAATCTGATATTAAAAAGTGTAATTTCTAGCATATAAAAAAAATCACATTTGAATCATAGTATTCAACATAATTAAATTTAAATATGATTATCAATATATATTTTACATGTTTTGTTGTATTATTTTGTGGCATTCCCACTTTTTTCCTCTTCGACAGTCACTGTATTTTTTTTTTAAGGTCATGATTTTGTATAATTTTGTGAAATCATTGTAATAAAGTAATAAAAACCAAAAATATCTTGCATGCAGTGTCACCCCTCCCTATATGCACAAATGGTCAGTAAGTGCATATAAAACGTGAATTAATGAAAGACAGGGTGTTTCATATAAAATGTTGCCACACACTTATTCTTAGCCCCTTTCTGCTATGTCACTGATAATACTGTTTACGAGTGTTAGTGTGCTGGTAAACAGTCAAACTGGAATCCAAACCTGGGTGGAGATGAGAGAAAGATATGCAAATGTGTTTTTAATTATGTTGAGTTATTTTGCACTAAAAAAACTAATTATTAAACAATTTATTTCTCTTTATGTTGTTTTACTACGAAACATGCGCCCAATTAAATTCAAGTTTGATTAAAAAGGTATAAAAAAAAGTGTTTCACATTTAAAAAAAGTATTAAAAAAAGGTGAGCATTTGTTGTTATGGGAGGGGGGCTTAGGGACCCTGCTCGCATGCTTTGTAAGTGAACATGGAACAATACTTCCATAATTGTGGATACAATTTGAGATGTTTTTGGCTGCTGAGTAAAGAAAATATTAGAGGCAGCTCTACACCCATAATAACAATGTTATGTAAAAGGGAAATTATTGAATGACCAAGCAAAGTAACATCCTCTATTTTAATACACATAGGGCTAAAACAGCACAGACATCTTCTTAGAAATCCCAGACATATCATTCTCTGAGACAATAACCAACAATAGAAGTTCAATCAAACGTATCAATCACAGCAATCCATCTCTAGTCATCGCCTGCGTTTATGACATGACATCATGGAGAGGCGGTTGCTCACAAACAAAAGAAGCAAAAAAATCCCTGAATTTTAAAATTCATACATGTCATACAAAGAGTGTTGAGTCAATATTAATCTTGAGTTTTGAACGAGATTAAAATGGGTGGAAATGGGTCAAAATATATTTAATAGAATACAGGCAGTAACAGTGCCCTTGTAAAAAATGTTGTGATAATACTAAGAGAATCTGCATTAAAATGATTTGAGGTAACACCACGTTATAAAAGCGCGTTCCTCATACTGTCCCATGTGTTACTTGCCAGAAAAGCAGAAACACTGAGTGTCTCAGAAAGGAGCCTCCACCTGCCGTACATACTGTCTCTGAAGTAGAACACAATATTGCATTTATAGACAGGGATCACATTGCACAAGCGCCCACACGCACGAACACACAGAGAGACTCAAGAAGTGCTGCTGTGTGCGCCTGTGTCGTCTTCCAGCTTCTGCCGCTTCTTCGCTCGGATGGCATTCATGGCTTCTTCTATGGAGCGAGTGTCCCTCTTGTTGGCCACCGGCACTAAATGATGAAAATTAATTTGAAAAAAGAGGTCACTGATGGGGGGTAGTGCATAGGCCTGGGTTGATTAACAATATTATCGTCAGCATTATTTTGAGACCAAATTAAGCACTATTGTAATCACAATATATAGAAATAATGTACAAACCCCGTTTCCATATGAGTTGGGAAATTGTGTTAGATGTAAATATAAACGGAATACAATGATTTGCAAATCATTTTCAACCCATATTTAATTGAATATGCT
>NC_084735.1:30174613-30183146 GCF_033978785.1 Entelurus aequoreus | reverse complement strand
GAGTCGCCAGTTTTTTACTGTAGAATCTACTCATTTTTAATTTGTATTACTGTAAATGAATATAATTTGTTTTTTTTCAGTAAAATTCTGGCAACTGAGTTGCCAGATTTTACCATAAAATCTGCAATTGTTTTTACAGTACATTACTGTAAATGTAAAAACGGTACCACTGTTATTTTTATGGTGTCATGACGTGGATCTTTACGCAGCTTGCTGCGTGATTTGTTCTCCCAGGATGCAAACGGACTTGACCGGACAAGGCTTGCAGGTAAAAACATGATTTAATCTTTCTATAACTACAAAGGGGTACAAACAAAAGGCGCTCACAAGGCGGAGGCACAAACTTGGCGCAGGAAACAAAAACTAACACTTAGGGTAAACTATGGACATGGCAAAACAAAAGGTCGCTAACTGTGACATGAATAGACAAAAACTTACTTGACAAGGCATGAACCATGAAACGAACAATAGCAAGAATTCCAGCATGAAAAGATCATCAATAGAGCAAATCCAGAGTAATGTCGCCAGACCGACTAACTGGCAACGACAGGCTTAAATAGTAGGCTGCGAATCTTTGGGTGTCCCACGATTCGATTCAATATCGATTCTTGGGGTCACGATTCGATTATGAATCGATTTTTTCGATTACAACGCGATTCTCGATTCAAAAACGATTTTTTTCCGATTCAAAACAGTTCTCTATTCATTCAATACATAGGATTTCAGCAGGATCTACCCCAGTCTGCTGACATGCAAGCAGAGTAGTAGATTTTTGTAAAAAGCTTTTATAATTGTAAAGGACAATGTTTTATCAACTGATTGCAATAATGTAAATTTGTTTTAACTATTAAATGAACCAAAAATATGACTTATTTTATCTTTGTGAAAATATTGGACACAGTGTGTTGTCAAGCTTATGAGATGCGATACAAATGTAAGCCACTGTGACATTATTGATCTTTTTTTTTTTATAAATGTCTAATGATAATGTCAATGAGGGATTTTAATCACTGCTATGTTGAAATTGTTGAATCAAGTCAAAATACTTAGAGACTTCATTTCCACATCTGTCAATGCTGTTGACTCCCACCAAATTCAAAGAGTGAGCTGCACATGGAATATAGTGTATTAATGGGTTGCTTTTCTTTAAGTGAGCCTGCAACCCATTATACCTCCCTGACATGTTGCTGGCATTATCATAAGCTGCCCCCTGCAATTTGACAGCTCTAACCCTAGATTTTCCAACACAGACATGACACAGTTAGCCAAACTTTCACCTGTATGGCTAGTAATGGGCTCAAAACCCACAAAGCGTTCAACAACACTGCCCTCTTTGCTAACAAAACGGAATATGAATGTCAATTGGTCCACATGAGATAAATCTGGGGTTGAATCCACAATGATAGAGTAGTATTTGCTTGCTTGCAGTTCATCTGCTATAGCCTGTTTGGTTTTTGCACCCATCAATTCAATGAATTCCTCACAAATGGTGGAGGACAGATATGAGGTATTACCTCGACCCATCTGCCCAAACTTTCTGATGTGATCCTTTAGAAAGGGATCAAATTCAGCCAGGACCTCCAGAATACCAAGGTAGTTCCCATTGAGAGGAGACCCTAACGATTCATTTTTACCCCTAAATGCAAGGCCCCTTTCTGCAAGGAATTTAATGACTGCAACAACTCTTTGTAACACCTGCCTCCAATAGCTGCTCTCTGCCTGAAACTGTTTGAACAGGTCTGCATCAACTGTGGCACCTTTGGCGCGGTTCAAGACTGCTTGCATGCAGGTTATGTGCTCAGCACTTCGCTCATGTTCACCAAATCTTTCTGAGTGTTTCCAATCACAATAGCCTGTCACAAAAGAATGCGTTTTTGGGGAAAACAGTTTGCATGCAAAGCAGTAAACATTACCAGTAGAGGGAGAGTACATCAGCCACTCTCTTTGTACTCGTTGTCCATTGGGCAAGTGTGAAGTAAAATGTTCATTGTTTAGGCATCGGGTTTTGCCTCCTAGCCCATTGTTCCTCACAGAAGCTGGATAATGGCTGTGACGGTTGTGAAATGATTTTGCACCTCTTTGAATAAGAACTTCCTTCATTGACTCAGTGAGGGTCTCAGCCCATTTAGCGGGATCACTAGGTAGAGTTGTCACTGTAGATGGTGTTGAAGAAAGATTCAGCTCATTTTCTATGCTGTCCAGAGGTGCAGTGACCTCACATTCATCCGAGCAACTGGCTACTGCTGAATTGGTTGAATCATAAGCATCAGAAGCATTTGGTTCAGTGTCTACACTTGTAGTGGTCTCAGATCTTGGGAGCTACATGCTAGCTCAGGTGCATTGCTAACCTTAGCTGAATTTGCAGTAGCATTTATAGAATTGCTTTCAGCAGATGTCTTTGTACTGAAGAAGCTGGAGATATTTGGAACACTCTCAAGTAAAACTGATTCCTTTTTTTCTTTTCTTGCTGAATTTTTTTTCTAGCTCCTCCACTTAAACGTTTATGATCCATATTTCCCTTCTTTCTTGCACATTGGCTCTTTGCCTATCACAACAGATAAACCAACTATGTGTGTGTGTGTGTGTGTGTGTGTGTGTGTGTGTGTGTGTGAGTTTGTTTGTGTGTTTATGATCGGTGCTGCTTCCTTCAAGTGTGTGAGGTGATTTAGAAAACTAGCAACCCAGCATCAACACTCCAAAGCAGAGAATAACAGCTTACTAGCATAGACAATTGAGAGCAGAGAATCAACTGATTCGTCTGATAGACAGCAGGAGAGCAGAGTGGTCAGTGATGATCGAATCAAGAAAATGTCTAAATGGCAAGGGAACAGACTGATTTGTACTGAGGAGAAAGAGAGAGAGAGCCAATTACAGTGAAATATATTCCAAAAGAGCCAAGTGACTAGCTGAAGGCAGGGACAAATGCCTTGGAGTGACCAACAAGAGTGCAAAGTACCAAATGGCAAAATGTGGAAAGACCAACAGGCAGATCTGCTTTTACCTCTTATCTTCACAACCAAAAAGTTGCTAAATGATGTTTTCAGTCGCTAGCCAGGTATGGCCAAAAGACGCGAAATCTAGCGGCAAAGTCGGTCATCACACTGACAGTGAAACAAATATTTTGAAAAGATAATAATTGTACACTTTGTGCACTTTAGTCTTCTATCTAAATATTTTCACAAAGGACACCAAGGCAGCTTGCTAGCTATGATGGGAGCAACAATGTCTGATAGACAGCAGGAGAGCAGAGTGGTCAGTGATGATCCAATCAAGAAAATGTCTAAATGGCAAGGGAACAGACTGATTTGTACTGAGGAGAAAGAGAGAGCCAAGTACAGTTAAATATATTCCAGAGCCAAGTGACTAACTGAAGGCAAAGACAACAGCCAGATACCTTAGCAGAGACCAACAAGAATTCAAAGTACCTAATAGCAAGATGGCGAGACCAACACAATAAATTGTATTAGGATTTAATTTATTAACGTTAATCTTAACAGCCAAAAAGTTGCTGAATAATGTTTGTAGTCGCTAGCCAGGTATGCCCAAAACAAGAGTCGCTAAACCTAGCAGCAAAGTTGCTTAATTGCAACACACTCTAGGATTCAGGGGAATTAAGGATAATAAAGATATTAATTGTACAACTTTTTGTACTTTTTTTCTAGTTTTTTGAGTCGCCAGCCATGTATGGCCAAAAGTCGCTAATTGAATGCCAACGTTGCTTAATCGCCAACACACTGGGACTCACTGAAGGACTGACTGAATAAAAAAGATAATTAAGATAATTGTGTACTTTTCTCTTCTGATATTTTCTCTAAGGACCCCAAGCTATCTGCAAGCAGCAATAATGTCTGACAGACAGGAGAGCAGAGTGGTCAGTGATGAATGCAAGGGAACAGGCTGATTTGTACTGAGGAGAAAGAGAGAGAGAGAGCCAATTACAGTGAAATATATTCCAAAAGAGCCAAGTGACTAGCTGAAGGCAGGGACAAATGCCTTGGAGTGACCAAGAAGAGTGCAAAGTACCAAATGGCAAAATGTGGGAAGACCAACAGGAAGATCTGCTTTTACCACTTATCTTCACAACCAAAAAGTCGCTAAATGATGTTTTTAGTCGCTAGCCTGGTATGGCCAAAAGACGCGAAATCTAGCGGCAAAGTCGGTCAATCACACAGTGAAACAAATAATTTTAAAAAGATAGTAATCGTACAATGTCTTGTACTTTTGTCTTCTTTCTTAATATTTCTCAAAGGACACCAAAATGTCGCTATCTGCAGGCAGCTTGCTAGCTATGATGGCAGCAACAATGTACCTTAGAGTGACTGACCAACAAGAGCTCAAAGTACCTAATGGCAAAATGTGGAGGGACAGACACAATAAATTGCATTAAGATGAAGAGAACTGTTGCTATTATTAATCTAACATCACCAGAAAGTCGCTAAATGTCACCAGCCAGGTATGGCCAAAAGTCGCTTAATTGGCCACACACAGTAACAGAGAAACTAACAAAAAAAAGATCATAAAGATAATAGTTGTACAACTGTGTGTACTTTTGTCTTCTTTCTAAATATTTTCCCAAAGGACACCAAATGTTGCTATCTGCAGGCGGGAGCGTGCCTATGTTCCCCGGGTCCTATGTTCCCCGGGTCCTATGTTCCCCGGTTGTTCCTGGGTCTTTGTATGCGACCGGGGAACTTAGGACCCTTTTTCTAAAAAGGGTCCTATGTTCCCTGCATTGTATCTGGCGAAATTGCGAAATTGTGCCCTGACCAAAACCATCCCTAAACCTAACCTGTCACAGGGCGTTGTGGAGCACTTTTTTTGGCGAAATTGTGCCCTGACCAAAACTATCCCTAAACCTAACCTGTCACAGGGCGTTGTGGAGCACTTTTTTGGCGAAATTGTGCCCTGACCAAAACCATCCCTAAACCTAACTGTCACAGGGCGTGCGGGCAGCAGATAGAGCAACTCAAACGCGAACTTCCTTCCTTCGACAACTTAAACGCGTCTCTGTCATGCGTGTCTGCGTGCGTCTTACTTAGTCGCGCATTGGAAGCAGCGGGGAACATAGAACCCTTTTCTGGAAAAAGTGTTGTACGTTCCCCGCAGCGGGGAACATAGAACCCTTTTTTTTTAAAAAGGGTCCTTAGTTCCCCGGTAGAGGGGAACATAGGACCCGGGTAACATAGGGACGGGGAACATAGGGATGACCCGCTGCAGGCAGCTTGCTAGCTATGATGGCAGCAACGATGTCTGCCAGACAGGAGAGAGTGGTCAGTGACGATCGAATCGAGAAAATGACAAAATGGGTCAAAGACCAAAAAGTTATTAACTGACAGCAGTGACAAATGTCAGACTGTAAACTTTCTCGAAAGAAAAGGACAAAATGGGAAGATGCTGATAATAACAGCAAAATGGAAAATATAAGAATTTCCAAGTAATGCTCAACTCAAGTGTGTGTGTGTGTGTGTGTGTGCGCGCGTTAAACTTCTTGTTGAATGATTTCAAATTATCTCTGAGTCTGAACTGAGGGAAAGGAAACCAAATTTTGAGCAGTCTCTCACGAGTTCAAAATACCAAATGAGGAGATTCTAAAAGAACAGACCGGTTTATGAAAGACTTGATGGGGGAGGGGCACAGCTAAGAATACTTGAGTGAGATTCTGTGATCCAAATTCGAGATAGAGCTTTTTGATAATGATAATTTGTCAGAGTAAGGTTGTGTAATCAAAATTTGAGAATGAGCTTTGTCAATCAATCAAGAATATTTGCATTAAGTTCTGTGATCAAAATTCAGAAACAACCTTTAATAATTGATAAAGAATATGTGAGTGAGGTTGTGTGATCCATCCAATTTGAGAATTAGCTTTGATAATAATGATTGAGAGCCTCTGGCCCTCTGTGGATCATGGCCGCGGGGCCAATTTTGCCTGGCCCCTTGGGGCCTCTGTGGGTCGTGGCCGCGGGGCCAAGTTGGCCTGGCCCCTTGGGGCCTCTGACCCTCTATGGATCGGGGCCAAGTTGGCCTGACCCCTCGGGGCCTCTGGCCCTCTATGGATCATGGCCGCGGGGCCAAGTTGGCCTGACCCCTTAGGACCTCAGGCCCTCTGTGGGTCGCGGCCGCGGGGCCAAGTTGACCTGGCCCCTTGGGGCCTCTTACCCTCTATGGATCGTGGCCGCGGGGCCAAGTTGACCTGGCCCCTTGGGGCCTCTGGCCTTCTGTGGCTCGCGGCCGCGGGGCCAAGTTGGCCTGGCCCTTTGGGGCCTCTGGCCTTCTGTGGGTCGTGGCCGCGGGGCCAAGTTGGCCTGGCCCCTTGGGGCCTCTGACCGTCTATGGATCGTGGCCGCGGGGCCAAGTTGACCTGGCCCCCTGGGGCCTCTGACCCTCTATGGATCGTGGCCGCGGGGCCAAGTTGGCCTGGCCCCTTGGGGCCTCTGACCGTCTATGGATCATGGCCGCGGGGCCATGTTGGCCTGGCCCCTTGGGGCCTCTGGCCCTCTGTGGGTCGCGGCCGCGGGGCCAAGTTGACCTGGCCCCTTGGGGCCTCTTACCCTCTATGGATCATGGCCGCGGGGCCAAGTTGGCCTGGCCCCTTGGGGCTTAAGATTATTATTTTTGCAAAAGTAGTTTTGCTTGGGTCGCGGCCGCGGGGCCAAGTTGGCCTGGCCCCTTGGGGCCTCTGGCCCCCTGGGCCTGGGCCCGGTAGGCCCGGTCATTAATCCACCTATGGTTATCTATATGGTTGGGTTTGAACACATGATTAGTGATCATTTGGGACTAAAATACCAAGATAATACTGCCACCTAGTGGCAAATGACTAAATGTAAAAAAAAATAAAAAAAATGTGGTGAATGTTTTATGTCATATGATCATAATAATCGTGTTTGCTTTTTCTATTACATTATCTTCATTGGATCTCATTAGATTGTGCAGATGTACTTAATTCACCGTAGATGGTTCAGATGGTAACATGCAGTTCTGGTGAATTATATATTAGGTGTTGTGTCCATGTATGTACAGTAAAACAGTATGATTCCATATTTTCATAATTTAATGATGTCATGAAAGTTTATGTGTACTACTAGACATTGGCATTATATGTCCTTAAATAGGAATTATGCATAATTTCTGCGTCTTGCAACAATTCCGGTGAGTTAAAACAAAAACAGATCCGCAGTAGCCTTTCATCCCAGAATAGCTTCACTGAGCACTTTTAAGTGAAAGATGCAAGCGTGCCAGTGCGACAAACAACTGCCTGTCAGAACATGCGTCACTGACCCCCAGGAGCGACAACACCCCCTACCCTCTTTCTCCCTTCCCAAACACCCGCCATCACCCCTGGTGATGCTGACCCTGTCAAGCTTGTCACCAGGAGGGTAGCGTGAGATCGACCATCTCTGTGGGGAGGAGGTTGGGGGCGGGCTTTGACACAAGTGATTCTCAAAAAGGCACTTTTATATTCAGGCCTGCTTTGAAATACTAGATTTTTTTCTGGGTCATTACTGGTGTCTGATATCATCATTCCTGCACCCCCACTCCTAAACACACAGTTTCTGCATCGGTCCTGCTAACTTTATGATACAACAAATTATGTATCATCATCCACAGAGGAGATTTTAAGGGCAACCATATAATTTCTAATATATTTCTATTACCCAGTAGTTGCATCAGCCACTGTATTAGATAATGCTCTGCATCACACCGGCGTGTTTCTAATATTTTTCTCCCGACCAAAAAATGAAATTCAATAAAATGCAATATACCACTAGAAAATACAACCACAATAACATTAAAAACTAACATCTGACAGTGGGAACGTTCTATTCATAGATGTCAAGCACGTGTGTGTTCTTTTTACCTGTAGGTCATGGCCGAGCGATCCACCTCACAGTCAGCCAACGAGAGGCCACATTCTCTGAGGTAGAGCTCCAGTCGACGCCGCTCCACCAGCCTGTGCGCCGCTTCCAGGATCTGAGAAGCCAAGGCCACGGACTCCGTTTTCTGGTCCGGGCTGGTCTTGCTACTTCGGGCACCGCCAGCCTTAGCCACAATACTCCCCGAGGAGGACGACGCTTTGGGCTTCTTACTGATGCCATAGAGGTCCTCCACTGAGTACTTGCCTCCCTTGCCTCCTCCAGTGCCACCTCGGCTCGCAAACATCGTTATCCTGAATCAAAATGCTGGAACAAATCAAACGTATCAGCTACTTAAGACAATAGCAGCTTGTAAACCAGAACAAGGCGGTGCTATTTTGATGAAGATTCATTGAGATTTGAGGATGGCAGGCATCAAATTGTCTGCAAGGAAGCACTTAAAGGCCCTGCAAAACATCAAAAAGTAATGGCTTTCTTCTCTGTGGCGTCTAAAACTAAAACAAAACAAAGCCGGCCCTAACCTGTCAGCGCCAAACAATGACTCCTCATGATGTGAGGTGCCTCTTTGAGTAAAAAATGGATCGGAATAAAAGCAATCTGCATCTTTCGCTCTTGATCTCCCAAAGGAGGGACACCGGGGGATTTGTGCTGAAGCCCCAGCA
>NC_084735.1:30062113-30169613 GCF_033978785.1 Entelurus aequoreus | reverse complement strand
ACAGTTTTTTTTTAATTTTGTGCCACCCCTGCTTTTGTAGTTGTCTTTCACTTTCAGGTAATAATGCCTAGATATTAAATTAACCATATGCTTCACATTACCGTTGCAGTCTGCAGTAGAATTGTATCAATCAATCAATCAATCAATGTTTATTTATATAGCCCTAAATCACAAGTGTCTCAAAGGGCTGTACAAGCCACAACGACATCCTCGGTACAGAGCCCACATACGGGCAAGGAAAAACTCACCCCAGTGGGACGTCGGTGAATGACTATGAGAAACCTTGGAGAGGACCGCATATGTGGGTAACCCCCCCCCCTCTAGGGGAGACCGAAAGCAACGGATGTCGAGTGGGTCTGACATAACATTGTGAAAGTCCAGTCCACAGTGGATCCAACACATCAGCGGGAGTCCAGTCCACAGCGGGGCCAACAGGAAACCATCCCGAGCGGAGACGGGTCAGCAGCGCAGAGATGTCCCCAACCGATGCACAGGCTAGTGGTCCACCCGGGGTCCCGGCTCTGGACAGCCAGCACTTCATCCATGGCCACCGGACCTATGCAACTCCCCCTCGCAAGGGACAGGGGAGAAGAGGAGAGAAGAAAAGAAACGGCAGATCAACTGCTCTAAAAAAAGGGGGGGTCTATTTAAAGGCTAGATTATACAAATGAGTTTTAAGATGGGACTTAAATGCTTCTACTGAGGTAGCATCTCTAACTGTTACCGGGAGGGCATTCCAGAGTACTGGAGCCCGAATAGAAAACGCTCTATAGCCCGCAGACTTTTTTTTGGCTCTGGGAATCACTAATAAGCCGGAGTTCTTTGAACGCAGATTTCTTGTCGGGACATATGGTACAATACAATCGGCGAGATAGGCTGGAGCTAAACCGTGTAATATTTTATACGTAAGTAGTAAAACCTTAAAGTCGCATCTTAAGTGCACAGGAAGCCAGTGCAGGTGAGCCAGTATAGGCGTAATATGATCAAACTTTCTTGTTTTTGTCAGAAGCCTTGCAGCCGCATTTTGTACCAACTGTAATCTTTTAATGCTAGACATAGGGAGGCCCGAAAATAAAACGTTACAGTAATCGAGACGAGACGTAACGAACGCATGAATAATGATCTCAGCGTCGCTAGTGGACAAGATGGAACGAATTTTAGCGATATTACGGAGATGAAAGAAGGCCGTTTTAGTAACACTCTTAATGTGTGACTCAAACGAGAGAGTTGGGTCGAAGATAATACCCAGATTCTTTACCGAGTCTCCTTGTTTAATTGTTTGGTTGTCAAATGTTAAGGTGGTATTATTAAATAGATGTTGGTGTCTAGCAGGACCAATAATCAGCATTTCCGTTTTCTTAGCGTTGAGTTGCAAAAAGTTAGCGGACATCCATTGTTTAATTTCATTAAGACACGCCTCCAGCTGACTACAATCCGGCGTGTTGGTCAGCTTTAGGGGCATGTAGAGTTGAGTGTCATCAGCATAACAGTGAAAGCTAACACCGTACTTGCGTATGATGTCACCCAGCGGCAGCATGTAAATACTAAAGAGTGCAGGGCCAAGAACCGAACCCTGGGGAACTCCGCACGTTACCTTGACATAGTCCGAGGTCACATTGTTATGGGAGACGCACTGCATCCTGTCAGTAAGATAAGAGTTAAACCAAGACAAGGCTAAGTCTGACATACCAATACGTGTTTTGATACGCTCTAATAAAATATTATGATCGACGGTATCGAAAGCGGCGCTAAGATCAAGAAGCAGCAACATAGATGACGCATCAGAATCCATCGTTAGCAATAGATCATTAGTCATTTTTGCGAGGGCTGTCTCCGTAGAGTGATTTGCCCTGAAACCGGATTGAAAAGGTTCACAGAGATTGTTAGTCACTAAGTGTTCATTTAGCTGCTGTGCAACAATTTTTTCGAGAATTTTAGAAATAAACGGAAGGTGGGAGACCGGTCGGTAGTTTACCATGAGGTCAGGATCGAGGTTAGGTCTTTTGAGCAGAGGATGAATAACCGCTTTTTTGAATGCTAGGGGAACAGTGCCGGAGGAAAGTGATACGTTTATAATATTTAACACTGATGGACCTAATAATACAAACAGTTCCTTGATAAGTTTCCCAGGAAGTGGGTCAAGTAAACATGTTGTTTGTTTTATCCCACTTACACGCTGTAATAATTCCTCTAATGTTATTTCATCAAAAATAGAGAGACTATTTTGGAGGGCAGTGTCCGTCGTATATACAGTCGTATTTGTGTTAATAGAACCCAGTTGTAGCTGGGATGCGTTGTCTTTAATCTCCTCTCTAATGAGTTCAATTTTCTTATTAAAGAAATTCATAAAATCATCTGCCGAGTGGGTGGAGCTACTGGGAGGAGTCCCTTGTTGGGTTAGCGATGCTACTGTACTAAACAGAAATTTAGGATCGTTTTTGTTGAGGCGGATGCGATTTGAGTAGTATTCAGCTTTAGCTAAGGTAAGCATGCGTTTATAAGTTATTAAACTATCACTCCATGCTTGATGGAAAACCTCAAGTTTAGTCGCGCGCCATTTGCGTTCCAGTTTTCTACATGATAATTTATGAGCTCTAATTTCTTCTGTAAACCATGGGGTACGCCTTTTAGGGGCCCTTTTTTGCTTTAGCGGTGCTATACTATCAATAATTTCGCGCAAGGCATCGTCAAAGTTGTTAGTGAGGTTATCAATAGAGCCGACATAATTTGGGAATGGTGCCATTACCGAAGGCAGTAGGTCAGCAAGAGTCATCGTTGTGGCAGCATTAATGTTGCGGCCGCTATAGCAGTTATTATTATTATTAGCTTGTTGACAAAGAGTCAAAACTTCAAATTTTATAAGGTAATGATCGGACATTACTTTAGTATATGGAAGTATCATAACTTTGGAGGTGGTGACACCCCTGACAAGCACTAGATCTATTGTATTACCGTTGCGATGCGTGGGTTCATGTATTATTTGCGTAAGACCACAGCTATCAATTATGGTTTGGAGCGCCACGCACTGAGGGTCCGATGGGGTATTCATATGGATATTAAAGTCCCCCATTATGATTATATTGTCGGCGTGCGTCACTAAATCAGCAACGAACTCTGAGAATTCACTGATAAAGTCCGAATAGGGCCCAAGGGGGCGGTAAATAACAGCTAGGTCGAGAGGTAGCGGTGTGACAGACCTCATAGTAAGCACCTCAAACGATTTATATTTATTATTTAGGTTAGGGGTAAGGTTGAAATTTTCATTGTATATTAGTGCGACACCCCCTCCCCTTTTAAGAGGGCGGGCAACATGCGCATTCGTATAGTTAGGAGGAGATGCTTCATTGAGCGCAAAAAATTCGTCCGGTTTGAGCCAGGTTTCGCTAAGACCAATGACGTTAAGATTGTTGTCTCTAATGACCTCATTAACCAATAACGCCTTGGGAGACAATGATCTTATGTTTAAAAAGCCCATATTATAGGTATTGGGCTGTTTTGACGAGTTTTTGTTAAGATTATCCGTAGTGGCAATATTAACAATGTTGCGTTTATTATGCGTAGTGCACTTTAAATAGTTTCGACCATATCTAGGAATTGATATGACGGGAATTTTCCGATTGTTTGCTTGGTGCTGCAATAGACTGGACATATCATAATTTGCCACCTCAGTAGAATGCATGTCCACCTCTGACACAGACACAACAGAAAAAACATTATGTGAATTGTGTATTATTCTAAGAGAATTGCTATGCGTACATGGATTATCCAGCCTGGCGCTGGCTAGTTCTAGCTTAACTGACTCCTCACCCGGGCTAACAGACATTGTAATTGCCTGTGACCGGGCTTGCTCTAGTGTAGTTAGTCAAGTGAGACTTAAATAGTAGTCTATGTTTCTAGACAGGATGATGGCGCCTTCCTGGTTAGGGTGAAGGCCGTCTCTCATCAGCAAGCCTGGTTTGCCCCAGAAAGAGGGCCAGTTATCAATAAACGTTAGTCCCTGCTGCCTACAGTAGCTAGCCAACCACTTGTTAAGCGAGACTAATCTGCTATATCTCTCATCATTGCCTGTCGCAGGCAGGGGGCCAGAGACAATTACTCGATGCCTGGACATCTTTCTGGCGAGATCACAAGTCCTGGCTATGTTTCTCTTTGTAATCTCTGATTGTCTCATTCTAGTGTCATTGGAGCCAATGACACTAGAATGAGACAATCAGAGATTACAACGAGAAACATAGCCAGGACTTGTCGATTAGCCTGTCGTACGTGTTCCAGGCCTTCGAGTAGCCTAATTCATGTCTCTGGCCCCGGGGATACACTTTATTGTGGCTGGTTTGCTAAGCTTTATGTTTCGGGTGATGGACTCCCCTATGACTAAGGTGTGGTGCCCGGTAGACTGGGGTGTAGGACTAGCTAAAGAGCTAAATCTATTATGCGTCTCAACCGGTACACCGTAGCTTGTAGGCCGCTTAGGACTGCTACAAGCTGGGCTAGTTAGCTCGCTACAGCTAACGCTAGCAGATGTGTCCGCAACATCTAAAGTTACGACATTACTCTGCTCTAACTGGCGGACACGGCCCTCTAGCAGAGCCAACCTCTCCGTGAGTATGGTGCAAGACGCGCAGGAAGCCATTACTCACAGTGCTTTTTTGTCACCAAGTGAAGTTCCTGCTGTCCTCAGGGAAGTGGTCGCGGTCTGTGGGAGTAGCTTCTTACCGGCGCTGCCTTTTTCCGCGCTAGCTTAGCAGCTAGCTAGCTGAGGAAAGGGTGGTGGGACAGAGATCGGGTGATTTGCAAGTTAAATAGTACCACTAAATATGTTTGAGAAGTGATAAAGAAAGCTGTAGAACAATTAAAAGCACACAGATAGAGCGATACTTAGCTTTTTCGCAACAGCGAACAGACGGCGAGCAGTCACGCACGGTGAACCGGAACCGGAAGCCAATTGTACTACAAATGAAAACTGTTCCTTGTATTTTGGCTATCTTATTTAGCGCCATGAAAGTTTGTCATAAACAACAAGCTTTACGCTGTCAGATTTGGGCATCCTTGTCATTTTAAAACAAGACAGATGGAGCTGAGCACTTATTTTAAGTGGTGAAAGTACTTCCTGCGTGATTTACTCAACAGCAAGTCAAAGGTCAGACACAAAGGATTAAACAAAGTGAATATGTTGGAAAGAATGAATGAATGTGCATCGGTACACAGAAGTTACATTCACTGACAGTACGAGGATCCATTCATGCATCTGTCATTACGTGTTCCCTCAGCTTCACACTTATTGGTAGTCCACATCTGCGTCTACCTCCTTTTGCAGCAGTGTCTTTTGAAAGCACAGATCATCTAGGATTAAGCCGCTATAAGCACTCTTGCGATTGACCGCGGCCGTACATGCAGCTGGAGGTCATTCTTGATCTCCTCCAGTGGAAATTGCAACCCAGAGTGATCCTGCATGATGGCGGCGTCCTCCTCCTGGACAAAAGTGGTGGGATTAGTAGGATGTCTGGAAGAAGCCAACACCGCAGTGCTCAAATATATGTTTGGATTTGTGATTGTGTAACAGTGCAAAGGAGCTCTGGGTTGGAACAGTTCACTTTTGTGTTTAGTCATCTCTTGCATAACTGGAAGAAAAAAGTAACATAGACTTGATAAAAAAAAATTAAAAATACACCCATAGTGCAGTATGTTGCGTAAAATCATAAACAGATAGAAATGATGATAAATGCACTTTTCAAACAAAACAAGTTCATGTTATCCTTACAGGTGAGGATGGTAATATAGATCGACCGGTAAATTGGCAGCTTTGCCTTTCGGCTCAGCTCCTTCTTTACCACGACAGATCGATGCCGGGTCCGCATCCGAGTGTCGATCTCGCGATCCACTCTTCCCTCATACGTGATGCATAACATTGCATCGTATACATGTTCGAAATAAACTGAAACTGAAACTTGTGAACAAGACTCTGAGGTACTTGAACTCTGCCACTTGGGACAAGATCTCTTCCCCAACCCAGATATGGCACTCCACCCTTTTCCAAACGAGAACCATGGACTCGGACTTGGAGGTGCTTATTCTCATTCCAGTCGCTTCACACTGTGAACCGATCCAGTGAGAGCTGAAGATCCTGGTCAAATGAAGCCAGCAGGACAACATCCTCTGCGAAAAGCAGAGACTTAATCCTACAGCCACCAAACCGGATCCCTTCAATGCCCTGACTGCGTCTAGAAGTTCTGTCCATAAAAGATATAAACAGAATTGGTATTCATAATAATAATAACAGATATAAATTATAATATTAGCGACTGGGGTGAGAATCAGCACCTCCAAGTCCGAGTACATGGTTCTCGCCCGGAAAAGGGTGGAGTGCCATCTCTGGGTTGGGGAGGAGATCTTGCCCCAAGTGGAGGAGTTCAAATACGTCGGCTGGGCGATATATCGATATACTCGATATATCACGGGTTTGTCTCTGTGTGATATAGAAAATGACTATATCGTGATATTCGAGTATACGTTCTCAAGCAGTTGCTTTTAGCTGCGGGGCATTCAACTGCATGCGTTTGTCACTCTTTCCTGTGTCTCCTTCTCACAGGAGTAACGTCTCACAGAGACTAAAACAAGCGCACCTTCTTACATACGTCACATACTGTCACGTGAACAACAACAAAGAAGGTGCAAATCTGGTAACAAATGGAGGAATAATTAATTCCCAAGAAAAACAGCAGCGGTGGTTTGGCTTCAAGCGGGAATATGTCTTTACATCATGTCAACATCTCCGTTCGGTGCCACACCAACTAAATGCCGAAGCAACTATTTCCACATCAACACCGTAGGACATATACTATTTGATATGCTGCTCATTTTTATGTGAAACTTATTGAAATATCTTGTGTGTCATCATGCACAAAAGTGCACTTATAGCTTGTTTTAAAATGTCTCTGACAATCTTGCACTTTCTGTTTTGGAAATGACATGAATGTCGGTGCCACTGCTTAATAACTGTTTAATAAATACAGTTGCAGTATGAAGTATGAACAAGAATGTTTTAATGTAGACACATAGAATCATCATACTGCTGTGATTATATGTATCAAGTGTTCATTCAAGGCTAAGGCAAAATATCGAGATGTATATCGTGTATCTCGATATGACCTAAAAATATCGAGATATTAAAAAAAGGCCATATCGCCCAGCCCTACGTCGGAGTCTTGTTCACGAATGAAGGAAGAGTGGTTCGTGAGATCGACAGGCGGATCGGTGCGGTGTCTTCAGTAATGCGGACGCTGTATCAATCCGTTGTGGTAAAGAAGGAGCTGAGCCGGAAGGCAAAGCTCTCAATTTACCGGTCGATCTACGTTCCCATCCTCACCTATGGTCATGAGCTTTGGGTTATGACCGAAAGGACAAGATCACGGGTACAAGCGGCCGAAATGAGTTTCCTCCGCCGGGTGGCGGAGCTCTGTCTTAGAGATAGGGTGAGAAGCTCTGTCATCCGGGGGGAGCTCAAAGTAAAGCCGCTGCTCCTCCACATCGAGAGGAGCCAGATGAGGTGGTTCGGGCATCTAGTGAGGATGCCACCCGAACGCCTCCCTAGGGAGGTGTTTAGGGCACGTCCGATGGGTAGGAGGCCACGGGGAAGACCCAGGACACGTTGGGAAGACTATGTCTCCCGGCTGGCCTGGGAAAGCCTCGTGAAGTGGCTGGGGAGAGGGAAGTCTGGGCTTCCCTGCTTAGGCTGCTGCCAAGCAGGGATAAGCGGAAGAAGATAGATGGATGGATGGATAAATTATAATATTATTAATATTAATAGTGCCATTTCATGTAAGCGTAAGTGTAAGATCATGGTGTTTGCGTGCTTGTGTGAAAAAAATGATCTCAGAGAATAGTGATCTCAATTCTAAACAAGAAAATTATGATTCATGCAGTTGAATTTTTTCAAAAAGAAAAAGTGCATTTTAATTTTCTGCTCCTGAACTTGGAGCACTTTCAAGACTTATTGATAATATTAATATAGTTACAATCAAAGTGAACTGCACCTTTTTTTGGGGGTGTGGGGGGGGGGGGGGGGCAATGTTGCCTATCCTTCAAAATCCTTATGAGAGACGAGAAGACAAAAGTTTTTTTTTTTTTTTTTTGCAGTTTAACATGTAAAAATCTTCTGGGTCTAGGTGGCTAGCAATGGCAATGCAGCGAATGGGAGCGATCAATTCTGCTTTTAAATCACTTTAAAAATGCGTACAAAAACCGGCAACAAAACTTCAATCACATTCCGGAACCTGTATAATAACGAACACGGAGGAACTCTTTTTCCAGCGGAGTAGCACAACGACATGCGTCATTTCAGCTCCTTCTTCACCACGACAGATCGATGCAGGGTCCGCATCACTGCAGACGCCGCTCCGATTTGTCTGTCGACCTCACGATCCACTCTTCTCTCATATGGATGCATTACATTGTATCTGAGGCGATAGATAAGCTCGATGTACATTTGTGCGTTTGGTAGTACTGGCCGGGCACGTTTTTTTAAGTGGACCTTGGATAAGCGTGCCATTTATATCCGCATAGCTTAGCTCCAAGTTCCACATTTACAGCGTCAAAGCTATGCCGACCTCTCTTTTTCCAACAGCTCCAACTTTTCACCCTTCCTTTGTGCTGGCTTCTAGAAGCAGTAGTTCATCCTCTGTATATTCATGTTAAAAAAGATAAGGTTTTGAATCTTCATGTGTCCAAAAATAGTCATCTTCGTTGTCTGTTACCAAGTCTGCCATGATTACAACACACTCGCGTTGGTTTCCGGAAGTATGAACACACATTTGTTGTCGAAGTTGAAAGTGCACTGCTACGGAAACGGAAATGAATGTGCTTAGGAAATCAGTTCCAGCAATGACCAAAACACGGTAAATATTGTACATAGTACATATTGTTACTACGTATTGTTACCACACTGTTACTATATTATAAAAATGTTCACTTTGGACACTAATACCACAAAGCTGACATTGAGGATTTTTTTTTTTAAATCAAATATATTTTATTGGCCTTAAAAATTAAAAATATCAAGATGGGCACTGCCTCTTTTCACTTTTCCGAGTACGGCCCTCAGTTAAAAAAAAGTTTGGACACCCCTGTTTTGCATCCTCTTTCAAGTTAGTTTGTAAGAAATTGTGACGAACAACGCCACCAAAAAAGATATAACCCGTAACAGATTTAACACATCACTAATACTACCAAACATGCTTATTCAGCTTGTCAGCCATGTTTTTGTTTACTTTTAGTGTACGTTTTCTACTATGTTCCAAACAAATTCAGTCTAAGTCAAAACATTAACTCTCAACAGGGATACGCGGTACAAAATGGATGGATGGATAACCACAAATGTAAGCAATGTGTTATTCATTCATTATTTCTGTAGAAAAAAATTTAAACTGAAATATGTGTTGTGAGTAATGCTAAAATGTACCCACCTAGCATGGCAGGCAAGGCTAAGGAACAACCAACCATGTTGGCGATTGATTCAAGATGCATAGTGTATGAAAAGAAATACAACTTTAAAAAGTGTATGACAAGATAGTAATCGACATCTGAAGTGCAGTTATTAGCATTAGAACTTAGCTTTGGAGTTCCAATCCAGACACAAAGCTTCTTCCAAGCTTGTCCAAAAAGAGACAAGCTCCACGTTTTAGTGGTATCTAAACTATACTGTATTTTATTTAAAATATTTTTTTGTATAGTTCAGTATATTTGTCTTACTTATAACCTTTGATTTCTATTCGTCTTTTGTTCCATGTCACATGTGTGCCTCTTTTAATTCCCTCCCCACTTCCTGTTCCTTTGATGGACATCCTGGTTAATGCCCAATTGAAACAAAATATGGTATTCCTACCATTTTACAAACAATAAGTGCATTTTATTACTGTGGTTGTAGTTTGTAGTGGTATAGAATTTCGAGAAGGGGTTCTATTATTACTTCTGGTGACTTTATTCACCTTGACAAAGTAAGACAACCTAGCGAGGTTATTTAGCGTCAATTAGCTATGACAAACTGTCAAAAATGTTGTAAATATTCCTTGATATGTGTATTAATCATTCCTTACAATTGTATGGTGCATGGGAAGACGTTCTTGAATCAAGTTGGTGCGTTTTTTTTGCATAAATATGAATTTATGCATTTATGGATGAACATAATAAACATGAGCGCTTGTCCTTTAGGCTGTCATATAAAACATATCCACTAGAGGGGGGCAGTGATGCAGATATGTGCATAGCTGCAAAGACGATGCATATCAAAAATTTAACTATGAATGACGTGAGACTAAGACACAATATGGTAAATTTTCCCCTAAAACAAATAAACAAAAGCATATTTCTCATGATGAGGACAATAATTCCTACTAAAATATATTGCATGTTTCATCTACATTGTCTGTACCTAAAACATTGTTTATTTGGACAAAAAGTAAACTATTTGCACATTAAATTCTATTAGTATTTGCTTTGAACTCACAAATTAAAAATATTAAATAATATATCAAAGTGATCCCCACTTCCCTTGATGTTGGAGTAAAGTTTGGTCAACAACCTGCAGTAATTTGTTTTTACCGCTAGAGGATGCTCTTGTCACAATTAGTGTTTCAGTCTTACTTTTTAAAATAGCCAGTAAACCAGATTATATTCGGTCTGATATTTGATTACGCAAAATACTGCACACTTTCTCTTTAATTTAATTGTCTGTTGTATTCTCTGAATACTGTCAATAAATGCAATGTCATCAAAGTAATTGGATCTCAATTTGAGTATTCAGATTACTCTTTTATGTAGTCTGGTTATCCCATTTACATTCTCTAAGTGTAATCAGATCACTGGTAAATGTCGTGTGTTTAATGTCAAATGAGGCCTTCCCTACTTCCTTGTTATCAAATTGCTGTAATTATTAAATCGTTGTTTTTTTTTAATTATCAGATTCCTTCTAATTGCCTGTAATTTGATCACTTTTTCAGATTACAGTTTACTTTGTGCAGACAGGCAGTGCTGCCCCCTGTCCTCCTCGGTGTCGTATTGCATCCAGATGTGGCTGAAATCATAACCGTATGTCTTTAAATGGGGGTCTTGTGCACACACACACACACTCACACACACACACACACACACACAGCGGGTGCCTCTGTAGATTGACACAATATGAGGCAAACACACACGGTCAGTAATAAACGTGAGCGGTCATGTTTTTACGGTATAATCAAGCGTTTTGATAGGCTGTCATTCATGCTGACACTGCGTGCGGGCATTTAGGGTCCAGCAGCATTTACTATGCAGCCTAAAGGCAGAAATGTCTTTTAGTGCTTGTTTGCCAGGTCATCATCTATGAAAAGAGCCAATTTAGAAGCCATTTTGGGGAGGTGTGCAAATACTGAATGATGATGATTGTGCAGAGGGGGGGTGGGCAGCTTTTTTTAAGAGGGTGCATGGCTTGGGGTGACTTAGCGCGTGCAGGCCGGGCCCCCGTGAAAGGTTAAGAGCGTGACGCCATCAATCCACGTTTTGTTGAGCAGAGTTCAAAAAGGAAATCAATCACCGTGATGGCAAACGTGTTGAACATGCTCCTGGACATGCTGGCACAATTTCCTGTGCGCACACAAAGACCAGTTCAGGAATCCGATAGTCCTACGACAACCTTAATCCCTCTCAGCTTCCAAGCACGTGGATCCGGTTTCAGAATATGCGATGATTCACAGTGAGAAGCTATCAGGGAGCCTCACACTTCTTTCATATGCTTGCATGAAGACATCTTGGCATGCCACAAAACACACACACACACACACACACACACACACACACACACACACACACACACACACACACACACACACACACACACACACACACACACACACACACACACACACACACACACACACACAAAAGAGGGAGCCACAGGGGAGCCGACGGGGGCCCGTGGACGCTTGTCGTGAAGGTGTTAGTGTTCACGTTCACATTCTTCACCCCTGCAACACCTCCAGTGAAAATATGATCCGCCGCTTTGAAGTCGGCTGAATTATGGTCGTTTTGGAGGAATAATACGTGGTGGAAACCTACTTAACCTTTGGAATAATCCAACAAAAACAACACTTTCGCTTCCTGGAGTTGCTGGCATGTGTAAACAAAAGGCTTATCTCAGATTTATTTAAATCTGTTTTAGTGAGCACTATGGCACCAAGTACCACCCCAGAAAACACTTGGCTCTCCAAGTACCACCATAATGACCAACATTCAAACACAGTAGCATTGTAAGCCTACGTATTCATTAACAACAAGGCAGAGGTTTTATTGAACAGGTATATTAATATTTCTGGCAACTGCTCAGTGGCCTTGTGGTTAGAGTGTCCGCCCTGAGATCGGTAGGTCGTGAGTTCAAACCCCGGCCGAGTCATACCAAAGACTATAAAAATGGAACCCATTACCTCCCTGCTTGGCACTCAGCATCAAGGGTTGGAATTGGGGGTTAAATCACCAAAAATGATTCCCGACCGCTGCTGCTCATTGCTCCCCTCACCTCCCAGGGGGTGATCAAGGGTGATGTGTCAAATGCAAAGAATTATTTAGCCACACCTAGTGTGTGTGTGACAACCATTTGTACTTTAACATTTTGCTTTAAAATGATTCCCGAGCGTGGCCACCGCTGCTGCTCACTGCTCCCCTCACCTCCCAGGGGGTGGAACAAGTGAATGGGTCAAATGCAGAGGGTAATTTCACCACACCTAGTGTGGTATTTTAACTTTAACTGTATCATTACACACTGTTTGAACAGTGACACTGTGTTTGAATATAGGAAAATACAATACTGTACTTTAACCAAGGAATTATTTGGTGTACTACGTGATCAGGGGTGCCAAACTCATTTTAGCTCAGGGGCCGCACGGAGGAAAATCTGTGCAGACTATTAAAATCATGGCATTAAAACCAAAAAATAAAGACAACTTCAGATTGTTTTCTTTGTCTTACTTTGACCAAAAATAGAACAAACACATTCTGAAAATATTACAATAAAAATATAGAAAAAAATATTGGCAGCGGTAAAGTTTAGATCCATGAAGGAAAAGAAAGTGAATGAATTTTTATAACTGAATAAATTTACGTGCATAAAACACTTTTTTTTTTGGTATTATTTTTTTTATGAATTAAGTAACGTTTATGACAACCTTTTTCCAAAACAATATAGAATGTGAGATATAACAGGATAATGCATACATTTATCATTTGTTTTCAAAACGCTTACAAAAAAGTGGGACCCCAAAAATTTACTGTGGGACCCCATTTTTTTTACTTGATGGGGTCCCTGGGACCCCATTTCGAAAATTCCTAGCGCCAACACTGATGGAGTATTGGTGCGTGCAAAACAGCAGCAGGCAGCCGTGGCCTGCTGGCCAATTCAAATAGATCATTCATTCGCGGGCCGGATCTGCACTATGGTAATACACTATACATACACACATGCTGACTCATTAGCATTCATTTATTTTGAACACAAAACAAGTAAAATAGTATCTCCAATACAATATAGTCATCTGAAATAACAATAATACCATTTAAAGAAAACACGGCGTGCGTCTGAAAAGGAGCATGGAAAAGCAAAAGCTTGTAATGCCCTGCCTTATCACTCAGACATTGTCATATTAATAATGATAATAAAGTGATTCGTTATCAACAATAAAATACATAATTGTTGCATTAGGGTCGCATTGTAAAGATGGTTGTGTTCCCAGGATGCAGAAAGAGACAAAGTGTCAGAAGCAGCATGGAGGTGACTCAGGGTTTTTTTCCTACATTATAAACTTGTCATATAACTTTTTAAAAAACATTTCTTTATTAAGTTTTAGACACATTTATTGACAAAAATAGCTAAAAGCGCATCAAATGCTATGTTCTCCCTGCCCCAACAAGTAAAAAAAAATAAAGAAGAAACCAAAGTAAGATTTCAACATAAAACCACAGACAGGGGCATTCCTGAATGGCCCCAGAGAGATACAACCACCAACAAGCACACAGGGGGCTCATCAACCACCCACATTTCAATTGTGTTTCAATCGGGGTTAATTTGAAGATCAGCCTCTCCTACATATCTCAGAAAAGCACCCCACAGTTCTTGAAACTTTGCAGAACAACCATCCAATGTCAGCCTAATCTCATACAGTTTGAGAAAATAAAGAACATCTTTAATCCAGCGGGATCCAAGGAGGAGCTGCTGTCTTCCAATTTAACACGATGGGCCCCATTCAGCAATAAGTTCCTAACTTTTCCTCTTATCTTTCTTAAAATTCATGACGTGTTCTTAAACGCCCAAATTGTTCCCACCTGCTGTTCTTAAATTGCTGAATGCCAAATGGTTAGCCCGTGCGTGTCTATCATAATTTGCATATAAATACGGCCTTATTTCCCCAATATGCATATGTAAACACCCTTAATTCTGTAATTTGCATAGGTAAACGCCCTTAATTACCCATATAAGGGCACAATTCCGGCGGAAAAGTACCTGAAAAATGTGTTTAAAATGCTATAGTAGCATGCTAACATTAGCATGCATCAAGTATCAATACATGACTGAGGTGTGTGTAAACCTAAAAAAATTGCAAACAAAGAAGCTAGCATACCAACAACCATATGTCAAGTAACTGCACAATTAGCAAAAAAGTTAGCGTGCTAATTTTAAAATGCTAGGATTGTGACGCGGGCAAAGAGAAGCAGCCTGCACAACTTTCGATTCTAATTTGGAAGTTAAACATTTCCATTTGCACAAACGCAATCTGAAAGCGACAGCTCGGAAGTAATCTGGTAGAAATGAAGTACAAATGATGATGATGATGGTGAGGAAGAGACAGATGAGGTGGGCGGTGAAAAAGTCCAAAGTTAATTCCACAATCAACTTCTTTGCAGCCTGAGAGCGTGATGACAGTCTTAGCGAGCGGCGTGTGAGCAGGTGGGTCAGCTGCTGGCCTGGCACGCAACTCCTAAAGTCAACAGACAGCAGCCCCAATACTTCCTGGAGCCACAAACATGGCGGCTGCACAGTCCAAGGTGACGCCTCGTCTAATTTGCCTTCCTGGCTGCCAAACAAACCATTTGGATGAAGTGCGTCCAAGTCAAAGGAAATTTGGTGGCGGAAGTTTAGTCGAAGCTGTTTGGGTTTGGTTTTATGTTTTAATTAAATGTTTTTTATTTCTGTTTCCGAGTACTCCAGTACAAATGAAATGATTTATAAACACAAGAACTACAATGAAAACTCTAATGTGGAGTTGGATTGACCCCAAGTACAAACCCCGTTTCCATATGAGTTGGGAAATTGTGTTAGATGTAAATATAAACGGAATACAATGATTTGCAAATCCCTTTCAACCCATATTCAATTGAATGCACTACAAAGACAACATATTTGATGTTCAAACTCATGAACTTTATTTTTTTGGCAAATAATAATTAACTTAGAATTTCATGGCTGCAACACGTGCCAAAGTAGTTGGGAAAGGGCATGTTCACCACTGTGTTACATGGCCTTTCCTTTTAACAACACTCAGTAAACGTTTGGGAACTGAGGAGACACATTTTTTAAGCTTCTCAGGTGAAATTCTTTCCCATTCTTGCTTGATGTACAGCTTAAGTTGTTCAACAGTACGGGGGTCTCCGTTGTGGTATTTTAGGCTTCATAATGCGCCACACATTTTCAATGGGAGACAGGTCTGGACTACAGGCAGGCCAGTCTAGTACCCGCACTCTTTTGCTATGAAGCCACATTGATGTAACACGTGGCTTGGCATTGTCTTGCTGAAATAAGCAGGGGCGTCCATGGTAACGTTGCTTGGATGGCAACATATGTTGCTCCAAAACCTGTATGTACCTTTCAGCATTAATGGTGCCTTCACAGATGTGTAAATTACCCATGTCTTGGGCACTAATACACCCCCATACCATCACAGATGCTGGCTTTTCAACTTTGCACCTATAACAATCCGGATGGTTCTTTTCCTCTTTGGTCCGTAGGACACGACATCCACAGTTTCCAAAAACAATTTGAAATGTGGACTCGTCAGACCACAGAACACTTTTCCACTTTGTATCAGTCCATCTTAGATGAGCTCAGGCCCAGCGAAGCCGACAGCGTTTCTGGGTGTTGTTGATAAATGGTTTTCGCCTTGCATAGGAGAGTTTTAACTTGCACTTACAGATGTAGCGACCAACTGTAGTTACTGACAGTCGGTTTCTGAAGTGTTCCTGAGCCCTTGTGGTGATATAAATAAATAAATGATAAATGGGTTATACTTGTATAGCGCTTTTCTACCTTCAAGGTACTCAAAGCGCTTTGACAGTATTTCCACATTCACCCATTCACACACACATTCACACACTGATGGCGGGAGCTGCCATGCAAGGCGCTAACCAGCAGCCATCAGAGGCAAAGGGTGAAGTGTCTTGCCCAAGGACACAACGGACGTGACTAGGAAGGTAGAAGGTGGGAATTGAACCCCAGTAACCAGCAACACGCCGATTGCTGGCACAGCCACTCTACCAACTTAGCCACGCCGTCCCTCCCTATCCTTTACACACTGATGTCGCTTGTTGATGCAGTACAGCCTGAGGGATCAAGGGTCGTCACGGGCTTAGCTGCCTTGCATAGGAGAGTTTTAACTTGCACTTACAGATGTAGCGACCAACTGTAGTTACTGACAGTGGGTTTCTGAAGTGTTCCTGAGCCCATGTGGTGATATCCTTTACACACTGATGTCGCTTGTTGATGCAGTACAGCCTGAGGGATCGAAGGTCACGGGCTTAGCTGCTTACGTGCAGTGATTTCTCCAGATTCTCTAAACCCTTTGATGATATTACGGACCGTACATGGTGAAATCCCTAAATTCCTTGCAATAGCTGGTTGAGAAAGGTTTTTCTTAAACTGTTCAACAATTTGCTCACGCATTTTGTTGACAAAGTGGTGACCCTCGCCCCATTCTTGTTAGTGAATGACTAAGCATTTCATGGAATCTACTTTTGAATGAATGAATGAATGAATGAATGAATGAATGATCTTTATTGCCATTGTGCATGTACAGGTACAAGTCCAACGAAATTTAGGTTGCTTCCCTAAGGTGCTTTGCATTTTTAAAAAAAAAGAAGAAACCATACAATATACAAAAACAACACAATATACACAATATGCAATATGGCCTAGGACCACTCTAAGAGGCAATGTAAAAAAACGAGACAGTAAAAAGTATAAAGTGACTAGTGAACTGACTAGAGAGGAGTAATGCTGGTTCCCAGTGTGCTGAGGGGGTGGGAGTCAGCATTTCCTACCTCCTATGCTGTGCAGGCATTTTGTTTTGGATTATTATGTAAATAAATATGATAAATATTGTCCAGTTGGCGTGTAATCGCTGATTGCACAGTCCCGGATCGTGATTGACCGGTGGCTTCCTCATGTTGCACGTGAGGGAGTTTTTATTGTTATTTTTTATTTTTTTTAATTTTACATTCCAGCTGCGTTTAGTGCAATTATGGCCCGGGGGTAGAAACTGTTCTTGAGTCTATTTGTGCGGGTTCGCATGGTTCTGAAACGTCTGCCGGAAGGCAGCCGATCGAAGTGGCTGTTGCCGGGGTGGGATGGGTCCTTGAGTATGTTGGCTGCCTTCTTCAGGCAGCGGGAGTTGTACAGTTCTTCCAGGGAGGGGAGGGGGCACCCGATGATTTTTTGGGCCGATTTGACGACCCTCTGGAGAGCTTTCCTCTCTGCTGCTGTGCAGCTGCAGAACCATACGCAGATGCAGTATGTGAGGATGCTCTCCACAGAACAGCGGTAGAAGGACACCAGTAGATCCTGTCTCAGGTGGAGATTCCTGAGTACTCTCAAGAAGTAGAGCCTCTGCTGTGCCCTCTTGACGATAGCCGTGGTGTTGGTCCTCCAGGACAGGTCCTCCTCCAGGTGAACTCCCAGGAAGCGTCGGGATGAGACTCTTTCCACACAGCACCCGTCGATGTACAGGGGCTGTATGGTAGTTTTTCTCCTCCTGCTGTCCAAGATCACTTCCTGGGTCTTGAGCTGGTTCAGCTTCAGGTTGCTCACCCTGCTCAACACTGCCAGCTGCTCCACCTCGTCCCGGTATGCCGTCTCGTCGACCCCAGAGATGCAGCCCACCACCGTTGTGTCATCGGCAAACTTTATGATGTGATTGCCGGGGTGGGTGGCTGTGAAGTCGTGGGTGTAGAGTGAGTAGAACAGGGGGCTCAGCACGCAGCCCTGAGGTGAGCCGGTGCTGAGGCTGAGGGCTGTGGAGGTGTGGGTACCCATCCTCACCCTCTGACGGCGGTCAGTCAGGAAGTCTTTAATCCAGAGACAGGTGGGGTTGGATATTCCGAGGTCTGCTAGCTTGGTCACCAGTCTGTCAGGTAAGATGGTATTAAATGCAGAGCTGAAGTCTACAAAGAGCAGCCGTACATAGCTCCCCCCCCCCCCCCTCCATGTGGGACATGGCGGAGTGGAGAGCCATAGCGATGGCGTCCTCCGTAGACCTGTTGGCTCGGTAGGCAAACTGATGGGGGTCCAATACGGGCGGTAGGGATGAGAGGATGTGGGTCCGGACCAGTTTCTCGAAACACTTCATTGTGATAGAAGTGAGTGCCACTGGCCGGTAGTCGTTCAGACAGCTGACAGTGTTTTTCTTTTTGGGGACCGGGATGATGGTGGAGGTTTTCAGGCAGGATGGGACGATGGCCTGGGACAGGGACCGGTTGAAGATGTCGGTGAGGACACCAGCCAGCTGATCAGCGCAGTCTCTCAGCACCCGTCCGGAGACGCCGTCCGGTCCCGCAGCCTTCCTCGGGTTCACGGCTTTCAGTGTGCGTCTGACCTCGTGCTCCGTCACTGAAAGGGTGAGGCGGCTGTGGTCTGTCGAGTGAGGTGTGACTGCTGATTGAGGTGTGGCTGTTGGGTGAGGTGTTGCTCCTGAGTGAGGTGTGACTGCTTCCGATGGTGTTACCTCAAAGCGGGCGTAGAAGGAGTTCAGCTCCCCTGCCGGCCGGGGGGTTGCTGGGCCTGTAGTTGGTCATGTGCTGGACCCCCTGCCATACCCTCCTGGAGTCATTGCTTTGGAAGCAGTCCTCAATCTTTGTTTTGTAGTCCCCCTTAGCCTCCCTGATACCACGCTTCAGGCTGGCTCTGGCAGTGCTGTAGAGCTCCGCGTCGCCAGATCTGAACGCGGTGTCCCTCTCCCTCAGCAGCCTCTGCACCTCTCTCGTCATCCACGGCTTTGTGTTGGAATAGACTCGGACGCTCTTATCCACAGTAACAGAGTCTGTGCAGTGTTTTATGTAGCCCAGTACTCCTGATGTGTATTTCTCCAGGTCCTCGTCTTCAAAGACATCCTTTTATACCCAATCATGGCACCCACCTGTTCCCAATTTGCCTGTTCACCTGTGGGATGTTCCAAATAAGTGTTTGATGAGCATTCCTCAACTTTATCAGTATTTATTGCCACCTTTCCCAACTTCTTTGTCACGTGTTGCTGGCATCAAATTCTAAAGTTAATGATTATTTGCACAAAAAAAAAAGTTGATTAGTTTGAACATCATAAATGTTGTCTTTGTAGCATATTCAACTGAATATGGGTTGAAAATGATTTTCAAATCATTGTATTCCGTTTATATTTACATCTAACACAATTTCCCAACTTATATGGAAACGGGGTTTGTATAAGATGACCCTGAATATAAGGTTTGTTCATCCATCCATCCATTTCCTACCGCTTATTCCCTTCGGGGTCACAAGGGGCGCTGGAGCCTAACTCAGCTACAATCGGGCGGAAGGCGGGGTACACCTTGGACAAGTCGCCACCTCATCGCAGGACCAACACAGATAGACAGACAACATTAACACTCACATTCACACACTAGGGCCAATTTAGTGTTGCCAATCAACCTATCCCCAGGTGCATGTCTTTGGAGGTGGGAGGAAGCCGGAGTACCCGGAAGAAACCCACGCAGTCACGGGGAGAACATGCAAACTCCACACAGAAAGATCCCGAGCGCAGGATCGAACCCCGGACCTCGTATTGTGAGGCAGACGCACTAACTCCTCTTCCACCGTGCTGCCTATTTTTTATTTCTTATTTTTTCCTATAAGGTTTGTGTTTGGAAAAATATTTTTAAAAACACACACAATATTTTTTTAAGGTTAATGTTTCCCCCCTTTTTTCCCTGTTTTCCTTTCTTTCCCTTGGCATGTTTTTCAAGAATCATGTTTTCAACAACTTTGAACTAACAATATGTAGATTGCAATAAGAAGTCAACATATTGTTTTAGCTGCTTGACAGTTGTTTGCTGACTATGCTTCATTGATGGCGTTGCCAGACGTATAGTAATGACCCTTTTTGTACACTAATTTGAGCACTTCAATACATTAGCAAACACAAACATGTTATGTATTGTCTCATCTGTCTCTTTAAAGCCACACTGTTCTGCCCATGGTATTTGATTTCAAGATAATACTTTGGTAATTTAAAAAATGTAGCAGATGGTCAAATCGTGTGTGTAATACTTTCCCTCAAAATGTGATCGTTTTAAGTTTCTGGCGTGATCATTTGTCATTTCCCATCTGGCAACCCTGTGTATTGATCAGCATCGTCTTGAAATTGGCATCATAAATCCGGCTGTGCTGTTCACTAACGAGCTAAGAACATTTTAATTTAACTGGGCTGCATCTTTCCAGGTCACTGGGTGTGGTGTGTGAGTGACAAGAAGAAAAGCCCTGGCTCACTTGCGGGGAAGTTGTTTGGTCAAATAATCTCTTATTTTAGACTTTTTTTCTAGGGCAAAAAACACCTTCTTATATTGGGGTCAGTGTGGGAAATGAACGTTTTTGAGGGCAAATAAGCCACTTTGTCATGACAGGTTTGTTTATTTATGTTCTTATGTTTTTATTGTTTATTGTCCAGCGCTCCTATTTTTATTTCTACTTCCTGTTTGTCTCCTTTTGCCACCACTTCTCCAGGCGGGGTCCCTCACCTGTCCATTACTGGCAAATACGACACACCTGTGCCTGGTTGCTAATAAGGATGCTTTATATGCCAGCCCGGTGCCCTGTTTAGTTTTTCTTTATAAAAGACATGTTACAAGTTTAAATTGTTTTGTTTTGGGGGGCCAATTCATTTCAATGGAAGACGTTGATTTGATTAACCAAAGTTTTGAGTTAAGAGCTTTGTAACAGAACCAATTTTTTTCCTTTTTTAAAAATTGAGACAAAGATTATTTATGTATTTAATATTTGTTTGCCTACTATTGTATATTATTTATTTGTTCACTGTTCTGTTACAGAGAACAAGGAAATGGGATAAAATTGCTATGGTATGAAAAGGGGTAGGATTAAAGGCCTACTGAAAGCCACTACTACCGACCACGCAGTCTGATAGTTTATATATCAATGATGAAATCTTAACATTGCAACACATGCCAATACGGCCGGGTTAACTTATAAAGTGCAATTTTAAAATTCCCACCACACTTCCGGTTGAAAAAGCCTTCGGAGGATGAGTATGCGCGTGACGTCAATCATTGAACCGGAAGTATTGAATACAATACAAAAAAGCTCTGTTTTCATTTCATAATTCCACAGTATTCTGGACATCTGTGTTGGTGAATCTTTTGCAATTTGTTTAATGAACAATGGAGGCTGCAAAGAAGAACGTTGTAGGTGGGTCGGTGTATAGCGGCTGGCTGTAGCAACACAACAAGGATTACTCACTTGGATAGCAGACGCGCTAGCCGATGCTAACCGGCCACCGCACGGATGATCGGGTGAAGTCCTTCGTCGCGCCGTTGATCGCTGGAACGCAGGTGAGCACGGGTGTTGATGAGCTGGGCAGATGATGGCTGGCCGGCGTAGGTGGAGCGCTAATGTTTTTATCATAACTGTGAGGTCCGGTTGCTAAGTTGCTAAGTCAGCCTTAGCGTCGTTAGCAACAGCATTGTTAAGCTTTGCCAGGCTGAAATCTATTAACCGTGTAGTTACATGTACATGGTTTAATAGTATTGTTGATCTTCTGTCTATCCTTCCAGTCAGGGATTTATTTATTTTGTTTCTATCTGCATTTGAGACAGATGCTATCACGTTAGCTCATGCTGATTAGCATGAGCTTCGTCGATGTATTGTCGTGGAGATAAAAGGCACTGAATGTCCATTTCGCGTTCTCGACTCTCATTTTCAAGAGGATATAGTATCCGAGGTGGTTTAAAATACAAATCCGTGATCCACAATAGAAAAAGGAGAGTGTGTGGAATCCAATGAGCCAGCTTGTACCTAAGTTACGGTCAGAGCGAAAAAAAAAAAAGTATTTCACTGCATTCTAGTCCGTCACTCCAACGTTCCTAGTCCACGAATCTTTCATCCTCGCTCAAATTAATGGGGTAATGGTCCGAATAGCTCTAGCTGCGTTGAAAACAATAGGAAAATATGAGGGAGTGAACAACTGACAACGTCACGCTACTTCCGGTAGGGGCAAGGTTTTTTTTTAATCAGAGACCAAAAGTTGCGAACTTTATCGACGTTGTTCTATACTAAATCCTTTCAGCAAAAATATGGCAATAACGCAAAATGATCAAGTATGACACATAGAATGGATCTGCTTTCCCCGTTTAAATAAAAACAATTCATTTCAGTAGGCCTTTAAATAAGCTCAGCTTCTTCCTGCTCCTTTTCGGACGTGCTGTAATGAAACAACTGGAATTGTGTGATGCATCACATTGTATCGAATGCATGTTTGAAATAAACTGAAACTGAACTGAAAAAATTAAAATAAATACAAATTAAACTGTAGTTGAGGTACTACTGTATTCTAAAACTGTGTTTCTCAACGATAAGGCCAGGCCCCGTCTTGAGCGCCCCCTAGAGCAGACCTGGGCAAACTAAGGCCCGTTAAGCTTTTCTTTTTAGATCTTTAAGATGCAAACTGTAGCCGCCATTATGATGGGCTGTGATGTTTTCAAATTACCATGAGTCTTGAACCGTAGAAAGTATTTAAATGGTTGGAATCTGCGCTTTTGCATGATATACTAGTTACTATGGTAATCAAATTAGTTACTACGGTAATCCAATTAGTTACTATGGTTATCTAATTAGTTTCTATGGTAATCTAAGTCACAGCAGCTCAGACGAGGCACCAAGCAGTGTGGGCGAGGAGCGTTTCCACAGAGTGTTTCCAGAGCGGCCAGCCTGAAATGCGGGTGTCAAGGACAGACGCGGAAGGAGATTTTTACAACAAAGTTCCAAAGCTTAGTGATATCAGATTGTAGGTGGTTTTTTTTTTTACCCTTCGCGTTCATATTTCGCTGTGTTTGTTGCATTTTTGTTGTGTTTCGCTTGATTGTAAAATATGTCGATCAAGAGGGGGTGTGACGTTCATATGTTGTCAATATTCAGTGTTTTATCGTTCATAGTTAATATTGTAAATCCCACATTCTTTATTTTCATGTACATTCTGGGTGTCTCACTCAGTAAAAAAATGTAAAATTCCGTTCCATTTTTTAAGGCGGTCTGTCATAACGTTTTTAGCATTCAATCAGACATTATTGTGAGGTTTTGTATTAGTGCTCCTAAAAATAGATATACCGGCTCCCAGACCCATTTTTTTCTCTAAATTTGGCCAGGCCCCCCCTAGAGGGCCGCCCGAAATGATCTGTTTTTCAGCTGTAGTCTGCAGGCCGCAGCGGTACTCAGTTGTAATACACTTTTCCACCACTTATGGCAGTCATGACAATATCAAACAAACTGAATAAGTCTGGCGCTAAAGTCACATTAAGCGCAAAAATTATGACTAAAGTGGCATAATATGCATTTGTAACAATTGTAACCATATTTCCCTCCATGCTGGGTCACATGCTAAAACTACCGTATTTTCCGCACAATAAGCCGCACCTAAAAACCACAAATTTTCGCAAAAGCTGACAGTGCGGCTTATAACCCGGTGCGCTTTATATATGGATTAATATTAATATTTATTTTCATAGAGTTTAGGTCTCGCAACTACGGTAAACAGCCGCCATCTTTTTTCCCCGTAGAAGAGGAAGCGCTTCTTCTTCTACTGTAAGCAACCGCGAAGGTGAGCACCCGCCCCAGTAGAAGAAGAAGCGCGCGGATATTTCATTTCATTTGTGTGTTTCTGTAAAGACCACAAAATGGCTCCAACTAAGAGACACGCGTACAAGGTTCCACTGACTTTTGATATTCCTGTGAACCGCACTGTGGATACAACGGGAGCACGTTTTTTGAGACTTTATTAGTAGGTTGCACAGTGAAGTACATATTGCGTACAATTGACCACTAAATGGTAACACCCGAATAAGTTTTTCAACTTGTTTAAGTCGGGGTCCACTTAAATTGATTCATGATACAGATATATACTATCATATATACTATCATCATAATACAGTCATCACACAAGATAATCACATTGAATTATTTACATTATTTACAATCAGGAGTGTGGAGGGGGGGTGTGGTGGGGGGGTGGGGGGGTGGGGATATGGACATCAAGTAGTGGACATAGAGAGAGAGAGAGAGAGAGAGAGAGAGAGAGAGAGAGAGAGATCAGAAGGCATAAGAAAAAGAATCTGCATTTGATTGTTTACATTTGATTATTAGCAATCCGGGGAGGGTGTTAGTTTAGGGTTGTAGCTGCCTGGAGGTGAACTTTTATAGCGGTTTTGAAGGAGGATAGAGATGCCCTTTCTTTTATACCTGTTGGGAGCGCATTCCACATTGATGTGGCATAGAAAGAGAATGAGTTAAGACCTTTGTTAGTTCGGAATCTGGGTTTAACGTGGTTAGTGGAGCACCCCCTGGTGTTGTGGTTATGGCGGTCATTTACGTTAAGGAAGTAGTTTGACATGTACTTCGGTATCAGGGAGGTGTAGCGGATTTTATAGACTAGGCTCAGTGCAAGTTGTTTAACTCTGTCCTCCACCTTGAGCCAGCCCACTTTAGAGAAGTGGGTAGGAGTGAGGTGGGATCTGGGGTGGAGGTCTAGAAGTAACCTGACTAGCTTGTTCTGAGATGTTTGGAGTTTAGATTTGAGGGTTTTGGAGGTGCTAGGGTACCAGGAGGTGCATGCGTAATCGAAAAAGGGTTGAACGAGAGTTCCCGCCAGAATCCTCAAGGTGCTTTTGTTGACCAGAGAGGAAATTCTGTAGAGAAATCTCGTTCGTTGGTTAACCTTTTTGATTACCTTGGTTGCCATTTTATCACAGGAAAGGTTAGCCTCTAGAATGGAACCTAGGTAGGTGACCTCATCTTTCCTGGTGATGACACTGTCACCTACTTTTATGGTGAAGTCATTGACTCTCTTAAGTTTGATGTGGGACCCAAACAGGATGGATTCTGTTTTACCCAAGTGGATGGATAGCTATTCACGTACGGTGAATATCCGTTAGCTTGCCATGCTAACGGCCAGAAACTTCCACCCACGGTGATATTCAAAAGGAAGACCTTGCCAAAAGAGAACTTTCCAGCCGGCGTCATCATAAAAGCTAACTCGAAGGGATGGATGGCTGAAGAAAAGATGAGCGAAGAGACCGGGTGACTTTTTTCACGCAGCTCCGTCCATGTTGATCTACGACTGCATGCGCGTCCACATCACATATGGTGTCAAAAACAAGTGAAGCACACCGAAGAAGAAGAAGAATTCGAGGGATTTGTGGATGAGTAATAACTTCAGAACGTGAGCTTTAAATGTTTATTTTGTGTGTTGTGTGACATTAACGTTCGAGCAACGTTGAGTTATTGATGTTGCTATTGCTCTGCACTATTTTGAGTGTTACTATTTTTGTGATTGCACATTTGCACATTACATTTTGGGAGTGAACAGAGTTGTTAGAACGCTGGTTTGTAATATATTATTAAAGTTTGACTGACCTATCTGACTGTTTTTTTGACATTCCCTTTAGCGCAGCGTAGGTGCGGCTAATAACACGGGGTGGCTAATAGGTAAACAAAGTTTTGAAATATGCCATTCATTGAAAGTGCGGCTAATAACACGGGGCGGCTTATGGTGCGGAAAATACGGTACCTCTTTCCCTATTTTTAGCGTTGAAGTCCACACGTGTACTTGTCCAGGTGACACACATTTCAATACATTTGGAAATACAAACTATGTACGCAGAACTATGGCCAAATGAGTTCCATCAAGTTTGAAGTTAAAGCGGCTGTTTGCAACATTGACACAGATGCCTAGAGGGCGCTAACTTTCCAATGTATCTTAAGCGTTATATCCCACCCTCTTACGGCATCTAGGACATAATTAAGTAACTGTATGAACGTACGCTTTGGGTGTTTTAAGATAATAATAGCGATTTGGATCTTGAATGCATATTCTATAAACAACAACAACATGACAGCACTGCAAACTACTTGCTTCTGGCCAAGATTGAAGATTTTATTTCAAGAAATGTCCCTAGTTTTAAAAGCCATTTACTTATTTTTGGTCATTGGCTTTACATCATAATCTTGATTTTAACATGAATCATTATATTTTGTCCATTCCGGTTTAAAATGTTAAAATTGAGAAAATAACTATTTAAATAAGATATGTCAGTTTTCCCCACTTAGAAAATATTGTTTAAAGATTCCGCAACACCCCGAGGATGCTGAATTGAAGAATTGCAAGCTGAATAATGCTTGTTTCCAGAATAAAATACTTATTTCTATCTTAAAAGCTATGCTAATTTCTAGATATACAAATCTTAATTTGGGATGTCTTATCAGGTCAAATTAACAAGCTGCATGGACGGATAATTTCACTAGCTTTTTAGTATTTCTTTCCTAAAATATATATATTTTTTCCCTTATATTTTGTCAGCTCTTTCTTGCAGTGTACGAATTGTTTGTTGCTTTTTTGGGGGCTGTTATTGTATGTGTGCACGTCCTCCCTGCGTGTGTACAAGACCCCCGTAAACACCAATAATTTTATCCGGGCCAGTAAAAAATGTTATTACATCAACTTAAAATTGTGAAAAAAGTAGACAATTGTAAAACAAATGTGTTCTGTTGAACCACTAATGTTAACATTAGCTAGCCAAATGTTTTTGTTAAATGTTTTGCTTTAAAAAATGTAACTGTGAGCAAGTTGCAAAAAGGCCACTTTAAAGTACCAGTAGAGTGGAAAAACAAATGGACTTTGTATACTTAATCGTGTTTCATTGTGTCCATTAAACCATATCCAATTGTACTTACACTCGGCAAAAGTGTGTGAAAATACCGTCTAAACATCACAAAATGCCACAAATTCAGTTGGCCATTTTGAATATTCCGCCCCAAATATCTTCTGCAATTTCCGTAGATTCTACGTCACTTTAGTAACACTTCTGCACTCTGACCATATTATCAGATCAGTCATACTGGAAATACACAAACATTGGAAATATACGTGGGGTTTATCATTCACAATGTTTATGTAAGACAAGAACACATATGCTCTGCTTTTTTTATGCATTTAAAATCATAAATAAATACCCAACAATTTATTCAACAGATTGAGGGCTCATGATACTCTCTCTAAAAACATCCAGAAACTCCCGACAATACTTCATTTACATGTTGTGACCTGAAAATTAACCAAATATGAGTAATATTGTTATTATAAGCGCCAATGCATGCGGCCTATTTTAGCGGTGCATTGATAGATTTAGATTTATTGGTCCCCTTGGGGAAATTCATTGTCACTGCCGTACATTTGAACAATAGACATTGCACATCACAAAAAATAACAAAAAGACATCATACATGACCAACACACATTTACAGGCTTGTCAGACAGGTCGGCCAGGCCTGCTGTTAAGGGCGGCTATAGCTGCAGGGATAAGGCTTTTCCTGAGGCGGGCCCTCCGGAATTTGATAGTTCTGTACCTGCGCCCTGATGGTAGTGGGATGATGTATTGGTGTAGTGGGTGAGTGATATCCTGGACTATTGTTTTTGCCAGTCGAGTGATGGACCTGTGGTTTAAGTCTGAAATGTTGGGCGCTAATGCTAGTTTACGCTGCTATTGTTAGCACACTGAGCCGAGGGCTGCTTCTGCTTCGCCACAAACCTGCAAACAGTAAACTCTAGATTATAATTCATGCATCTCTCACCTGCTAGTAGACAAATGTGGCCATGGACCAAGAAGCTGGTCGACTTTCACATCTTTGACACTTTCAAAAAGTTGCTGACCCCTTTGTGAGTATTGTGATTAAATCTTCATCCAACCGAGATTATGTGAGCGTCCCGCCTTAAGCTCGTGTGCAGCTGGGATAGGCTCCAGCACCCCCCGCTACCCTGTAAGGGACAAGCGGTAGAAAATGGATGGATGGATGGCAATGTTGTGGATGCAATAGTGTTTCAATAAAGCTGCATCCGTTTATCACTCGGCTTCTAAAACTTATCGTTCATCCTCTTTGTGTTCGGGCTCAAAAATATAAGGTATCATATTTTTTTCCGATTCCTGTTGTTTTCTCTCATAACAATCCGCTTGATTAGCATTGTTGTTGATGGGGAAGGGATCATTGTTTCCTACCTCTACGTCATGTGATCACGCGACTGGCTTCCTCATTAACTCTCCAAATGGCTCGGAAATCTCCGTGAGATTGATACTGTTTTGATCATATCTATTTACTCGCAAACTTTGGAAGACTTTTGGAGTCATAGATCAGACGTATATGATAATAGCTTCAATATAGAGGCAACTTGTTTCTCCACTCTACTGCTACTTTAATATAATGTCAGAAAAAAGTTGCAGCTCACATGTCAAAGGGCTCATATCCATACATCCTTATTGCGCAACATGAATTTGTAACAACATGCCATGACTTATTTCCTTCCATGCAGGGTCACATGCTGCCTCCCTTATTTGCTTTCACACACACACGTACCTGTCCCCCCCCCCCCCCCCCCACACACACACACACACACACACACACACGCACGCACACACACTTCAATGCACAAAGGAATGTGAGTGGAGTGCCACATGCAAAAAGCTGCTTAGTGTGCGTGCTAATGAATAGCTTTTCAGTCAGCGAGACAAAAGGTGCAGCTGGATGTGTGCTATATGCTGGGGTCAAAGGTCATGCGAAGCACCGACAGAAGTGGAAAAATGGGATGAATACCAGGTTTTCTTTCTATTAAAAAAAAAAAAAAAAAAAAAAGAACAAGTCAAATCTGTTCTTTATTTACCTCCACTATAGTTGGGCCACACAAGAGCAACAGAAGCAGTAAAATACTTCATCAAAGCACTTTAATCACACACTCGGGAACAAGTTAGAAAGTCTTCTTCTTCTCCTTCTCCTTCTCCTCCTCCTTCTTCTTCTTCTCCTCCTTCTTCTCCTTCTCCTCCTTCTTCTTCTTCTTCTTCTCTTTCTTCTTCTCCTTCTCCTCCTCCTTCTTCTTCTTCTCCTTCTCTGTCTTCTCCTTCTTCTTCTGCTCCTTCTTCTCCTTCTCATTCTCCTTCTCCTTCTTCTTCTCCTTCTGCTTCTTCTTCCTCTTCTTTTCTTCTTCTCCTTCTTCTTCTGCTTCTTCTTCTGCTTCTTCTTCTCCTTCGTCTTCCTCTTCTTCTCCTTCTCCTCCTTCTCCTTTTTATTTTCCTTTTCCCTTTCTTTCTTCTCATTCTTCTCATTCTCCTTCTTCTCATTCTCCTTTTCCTTCTTTTTCTCCTTTGTCTCCTTCGTCTTCTCCTACTGCTCCTTCCTTTTCTCCTTTTTATTCTTCTGCTTCTCCTCCTTCTCCTTCTTTTTCTCCTTCTTCACCTTCTCCGTCTCCTTTTCTTTTTGCCTTTCCTTCTTCTCCTTTTCCCTTTTGTTCTTCTCCTTCTCCTATTCCTTTCCCTTTCCTTCGTCTTCTTCTTCTTTTTCTTCTTCTTCTCCTTCTCCTTCTATTTCTCCCTCTCCTTTTCCCTTTTCTTCTTCTCCTTTTCATTTTCCCTTTCCTTCTTTTCCTTGTTCTCCTTCTCCTTCTCCTTCTCCGTCTTCTTCTTTTCCTTCTTCTCCTTCTTCTGCTTCTTCTTCTTCTCCTTCTTCTTCCTCTTCCTCTTCTTCTAACTCTTCCTCTTCATCCTCATCCTCTTCTTCTTCTTCTAACTCTTCCTCTTCCTCTTCTCCTTTTCCTTCTTCTTCTCCTTCTCCTTCTTCTCCTTTTCCCTTTTGTTCTTCTCCTTCTCCTATTCCTTTCCCTTTCCTTCGTCTTCTTCTTCTTTTTCTTCTTCTTCTCCTTCTCCTTCTATTTCTCCCTCTCCTTTTCCCTTTTCTTCTTCTCCTTTTCATTTTCCCTTTCCTTCTTTTCCTTGTTCTCCTTCTCCTTCTCCGTCTTCTTCTTTTCCTTCTTCTCCTTCTTCTGCTTCTTCTTCTTCTCCTTCTTCTTCCTCTTCCTCTTCTTCTAACTCTTCCTCTTCATCCTCTTCTTCTTCTTCTAACTCTTCCTCTTCCTCTTCTCCTTTTCCTTCTTCTTCTCCTTCTCCTTCTTCTCCTTTTCCCTTTCCCTTTCCCTTTCTTTTTTCTCATTCTCCTTTTCCTTCATTTTCTCCTTCTTCTCCTTTTCCCCCTGCTCCTTTCTTTTCTCCTTCTTATTCTTTTGCTTCTCCTCCTTTACCTTCTCTGTCTTCTTCTTCTCATTTTCTTTTTGCCTTTCCTTCTTGTCCTTCTACTTTTCCCTTTTGTTCTTCTCCTTCTTCTTCTCCTTTTCCCCTTCCTTCTTCTCCTTCTCCTATTCCTTTCCCTTTCCTTCATCTTCTTCTCCTTTTTCTTCTTCTTCTCCTCCTTCTCCTTCTATTTCTCCTTCTCCCTCTCCTTTTCCCTTTTCCTTTTCCCTTTCCTTCTTCTCCTTCTCCTCCTCCTTATTTCTCCTTCTCCTCCTTTTCGCTTTCCTTCTTCTTCTGCTTCTTCTTCTACTTCTTTTTCTTCTTCTCATCTCGCCCCAGCCCGAGGCGCAGGAGAAGAAAAGAACATCTCTTGATTAAAAGGGGCTGTGGACCAGGAGGGGAAACATTGGGGAGGACAAGCTGCTAGAAGCCCTGAGGGCCAAACAAGGAGGAGGGAATGCAGGGGCTCACTATTGCTCTCTTATTCATCACAAAGTGTGTCAGTGAGATGGATGGTAGACGTGTAAAAACACTTTTTTTAAAATTATTATTATAGAAAACATCTGTTAGCAATAAAAAGAAGCTTATCTGGAGGTGCTGTCTGCGTTCAAAAGGTGGATCTGCCTTACTGTAACAACGAAGACAGGAGTCAGGATTTTTTTTATGTGATCTTGTCGAACAATACAGTGGCTCTTAGAGGGCCAACACTTTCTCACGTTGATGATAATGGAAATTCATGTTGTCTGTTCCTGAGTCAAACTGTCACCAATGTGAAGCATGTATGATTTACAGATGCAGAAAGGAATATTTCAAAGCTTCTTATAGAGCGTAAAAATATGTTTACCACTGTATTATAAAATAAAACAAATACTTTCCATGTTAATTTGTTTTAAGTTCCTATGTTATACATTACACTGAACAACAATTTAAACGCAACACTTTTTGCTCCCATTTTTCATGATATGTACTCAAACATCTAAATCTTTTACTATATACACAAAATACATATTCATCTCAAATATTGTTCACAAATCTGTCTAAATCTGTGCTAGTGAGAACTTCTTCTTTGCCAAGATAATCCATCCCACCTCACAGGTGTGGCATATCAAAATGCTGATTAAACAGCATGATTACTGCACAGGCTGCCCTCAATAAAAGGCCACGCTGAAATGTGCACTTTTATCCCACAGCACAATGCCACAGATGTTGCAAGTTTTGAGGGAGCGTGCAGTTGGCATGCTGACTGCAGAAATGTTCACCAGAGCTGTTGCCCATAAATTGTATGTACATTTCTCTACAATAAACCGCCTCTAAAGGCGTTTCAGAGAATTTGGCAGTACATCCAACCGGCCTCACAACCACAGACCACATGTAACCACACCAGCCCAGGACCTCCACATCCAGCAGGTGCACCTCCATGCTCGTCTGAGAGCAGCCACACTGCTGCGACAATTGGTTTGCGTAACCAAATAATTTCTGCACAAACTTTGAGAAACCATCTCAGGGAAACTCTGCATGCTCGTCGTCCTCATCGGGGTCTCCACCTGACAGCAGTTCGCTGTCGTAACCGACTTGAGTGGGCAAATGTTATGTATGTTATGGACATCGAACGCAAGTGCATTTAATTGATGCTATTTTGAATGCACGGAGATACCGTGACAAGTTCCTGAGGCCCATTGTTGTGCCATTGACCCGAGACCATCACCTCATGTTGCAGCATGACAATGCACGGCCCCATGTTGCTAGGATCTGTACACAATTCCCGAAAGCTGGAAACATCCCAGTTCTTGCATGGCCAGCATATTTACCGGACATGTTGGGGATGCTGTGGAACTTGGCACAGCCATTAAAGAGGAGTGGACCAACATTCCACAGGCCAAAAACAATCAATATTGTATTAAATAAAACATTGTTTTAAGTGTTTTTGCTCAAATCTCTCAATAAATCAAAGTTCTGAACAAAACTATCAAACATATATGTTGTTGTTGTTTTGACCCTTTTGAAGGCCTTTTGATCAGATAATGTCACAGGTTTGTAGTAGTAAAATAACTCATGTTGTGCAAATTAATATTAATTGAAAGGGACAAGCGGTGTAAAATGGATGGATGGATGGAAGAAAATATGACATTTGATCAAAAGGCCTTCAAAGGGTTACAATTAAATAAATAAAAAAATCTGTTTATTCTTTTTGTTTAGGGCTGAAGTTGATTGAGAGATTTGAACAACAACAACAACAAAAAAAGACTAAAAATGAAGGACCTTAATGTCCTGTTTGGCTTTAGGGTATTGTGAAATAACTGCCAATGTATCGCACACGTGTCAAACAAGTGGACATTTTAAAGTTCAACATGACAAAATCCTCTTAGGAAAAAAATCTTGTAATACAACAAAAATATTGCCAAAGATTTTTTGAAAGGACAAAAAAAAGTCAGCCTTTGTCTCCAAAGGCTAAAATGATGAGCTAAGTCGTTTTTGGACAGAAATGGAGTGTCACGTTTCATAGTTTCACATCGTTTGTCTTTAAGCCGTTCAAAAAAGGTCCCACGAAAACCGTGTCGTACAAAAACTGAAGTAACATTTCCCATATAAAAATCAAGTAAATCCAATTAATCCGTTCCAGACACCAACAAAGATAAAACAAAACACATTTCTTAGAGAATAATGCGCAGAAATACATGGATAAAATGAATAAATGATCATTCAACGTCACTTTTACCTTTATTAAAGACTCTTGTTGAGAACCACCTTCATACTCTGCTACCAGTTCTTTCCTCGTTTCAATAGTGTTTCTCGCCTTCTTGATCAAAGTGCTGTCACTTGCAACTGTCTTCGACCCCATGGTGGCTCATTTGGCAGTTGCACTCGATAACAAACTTTTTTTTTTTGATTTTACAAATCTCACAGGTCATACAAGCATTAAAATAAGCTAACCACTTTATAATAAAGTCCACTTGCGGTGCTAAGCCAGAATGAAAAAGTGTCTGGTTGCATACAGTATAATGATGCATTCAGAATCTTGCCAAAGCTCTTATAAGTCATATGTTTGTCACACATAACTTTTCCACCTTTGATGCTTTGTGGATTAATTTTATGTACAGATGTATACTGTGAATAATTGATCCAGAAAATGTAATCATAATGGCTTTGATCCATTCTGCACAGTGACTAAGGTGTTTATCTTAATCATCATCATCTGCAATGATTACATTTTTGTGTTGTATTGCATTTCTTGTATCTGTCTGCAATAACGTTTATGATCACAATGAAACTAATTAGAAAGCACTTCACATCACACTTAAGTGTAGTATTGAAGGAAGTGCTGAGGCTGCATCAGGCTTCTTAAAGGCCTACTGAAATGATTTTTTTTTAATTTAAACGGGGATAGCAGATCCATTCTATGTGTCATACTTGATCATTTTGCGATATTGCCATATTTTTGTTGAAAGGATTTAGTAAAGAACATCGACGATAAAGTTCGCAACTTTTGGTCGCTGATAAAAACAGCCTTGCCTGTACCGGAAATAGCGTGACGTCGCAGGTTGAAAGGCTCCTCACATTTCCCCATTGTTTACACCAGCAGCGAGAGCGATTCGGACCGAGAAAGCGACGATTACCCCATTAATTTGAGCCAGGATGAAAGATTTGTGGATGAGGAACGTGAGAGTGAAGGACTAGAGTGCAGTGCAGGACGTATCTTTTTTCGCTCTGACCGTAACTTAGGTACAAGCTGGCTCATTGGATTCCACACTTTCTCCCTTTTCTATTGTGGATCACAGATTTGTATTTTAAACCACCTCGGATACTATATCCTCTTGAAAATGAGAGTCGAGAACGCGAAATGGACATTCACAGTGACTTTTATCCCCACGACAATACATCGGCGAAGCACTTTAGCTACGGAGCTAACGTGATAGCATCGGATTTAACTGCAGATAGAAACAAAAGAAATAAACCCCTGACTGTAAGGATAGACAGAAAATCAACAATACTATTAAACTATGGACCTGTAACTACACGGTTAATGCTTTCCAGCCTGGTGAAACTTAACAATGCTGTTGCTAACGACGCCATTGACGCTAACTTAGCTACGGGACCTCACAGAGCTATGCTAAAAACATTAGCTATCCACCTACGCCAGCCAGCCCTCAGCTGCTCATCAACACCCGTGCTCACCTGCGTTCCAGCGATCGACGGAGCGACGAAGGACTTCACCCGATCATCAATGCGGTCGGCGGCTAGCGTCGGATAGCGCGTCTGCTATCCAAGTCAAAGTCCTCCTGGTTGTGTTGCTGCAGCCAGCCGCTAATACACCGATCCCACCTACAGCTTTCTTCTTTGCAGTCTCCATTGTTCATTAAACAAATTGCAAAAGATTCACCAACACAGATGTCCAGAACACTGTGGAATTTTGCGATGAAAACCGAGCTTTTTGTATTGGATACATTGTGTCCGAATACTTCCGTTTCAACGATTGACGTCACGCGCATACGTCTTAATACCAAGATGTTTTCAACCGGAAGTTTAGCGGGAAATTTAAAATTGCACTTTATAAGTTAACCCGGCCGTATTGGCATGTGTTGCAATGTTAAGATTTCATCATTGATATATAAACTATCAGACTGCGTGGTCGGTAGTAGTGGCTTTCAGTAGGCCTTTAAGGGTAAAAAGGGAGTGAACCTATGTATCATAAAACTGTTTTAACTTAGATGTCATGCATGATGTGGTCATCACTTTTCCACCTTCTCAGCTGTCCCACAAGTGCAAAATACTAAAACTTAAAAATATGATGTATATTTATTTTTTACCTTGTCATTATTGACGTTGCCGTGCAGCCAGGACACTGACGTGTGCCTTTTTCACTTCTACGGTTATCATCACATTTCCTCCTTGCTATTACGGCTACCCTCAGATAAAAAACACACACACCAAAAAGCCAAAGAAAGTTAAAGTACCACTGATAGTCACACTCACACTAGGTGTGGTGAAATTACTCTCTGCATTTGACCCACCCCCTGGGAGGTGAGGGGAGCAGTGAGCAGCAGCGGTGGACACGCTCAGGAATAATTTTGGTGATTTAATGCTTGATGCTGGGTGCCAAACAGGGAGGTAATGGGTCCCATTTTTATAGTCTTTGGTATGACTCGGACGAGGTTTGAACTCACAACCTACCGATCTCGGGGCAGACACTCTAACCACAAGGCCACTGAGCAGGTTGTGGAATTACTCCTTTAAAACAGGAGTGTTTAAAGTGGGACAAAGAGTTTGTTTTAATCGGCCCATTGTGGACAAAGTATTAAATAAAGCTTTGTCTTTTATTTTGTATATTTCTGTATTAAGTTCCCTACCTGCGCTTTTATTTTAATTGTATTCCCTGTTTGCCCTCGCCACACTTCTGGGTTGAGTACTGTCACCCTCACTTGTCCTTGATTGGCAATCTGGACTCACCTGTTCCATGTTGCCAATCAGGCTCCTTTATAAACCAGCCTGCCCTGCACTCAGGACTCCATCGTGGTTTCTTGCCAAGACTGGTTTTGCATATGCTAGAGTTTTCTGTGCACTTCCTAGGCACCTTAGTTTTACTTTGTGTTTAACATGAAAGTCATGTTTACCTGCTGTCTCTGCATCTTGAGGTTCAACACTAACAGACTCTAACATTTTCCACAAAATAAAAAACGGAAATAAATGTTTTCAGTATTACCAGCCCAATGAAGTCCAACCCATTAAACATCAACACAAGTCAAAATAAAACCTATTAGACACTGAATATTAACGAGTATGTTTATTTATGAATACTGAATACAAACAAGTCTACACACAGGACGGTAATCAAACATATTTCGTTATCTAGTAATTATTTCAAAAGCGGACGACGTCGAGATCTTCAATATGAAGACCACGTTCCTAATACTCCTTCACGGGAACATCTTGGATGGCGTCCCCAGTGCTTTGGATGAAGGCTTGTCGTGGTTTACGTCGGTGAACGTTAAAAAAAAAAAAGACGACACACTTAAGCGCCCGTTTGATTTACACTGATTGGGAGTTTTAAGTCCACTCTGTATTGATTATATATATATATATATATATATATATATATATATATAAAAAAAAAAATCAAAATTGGTCACACACTTCCTGCACCTCATTTCAGGGGCTTCTGGTTAATCAGCGCCAGGGTTAATTACGCCTCAATCTTCTTAAATCCACAGAAAATGATCCCAGATGATAGAAAAGCCATATGTAAGCTACATTCTGATGGGGGGGGGGGGGGGGGGGGGGAATGTCTGTGTTACATCACTTGAGTGGTGCAAATTAAAATCTAAAATTGCAGCTTAAAAAAAAAAGGGTTTCTGTGTCTTATGGGCCATTTAGAAAAATGTTGTTGTTGTTGTTGTATCCAACATGGCTCTTTGGCAGGATTTCCTCCATGCACCGCAGCACTGCCAGCCTCTTGGGGGACGTTATGCTAACTAATTGTCATAAATGTCAGCAAGATTGGTCTTACCCTCAAGGAAAGAGGCTAAATCCTGGAGTAAAAATGTGAATTTTCTCCTTTAACAAGCGCTTGTAGTCGTTAAGAGGAGAACACGAGCTGTGTGCAGTTGTTAAAGTTGGGGGAGTGCCGGTTCATGGGTTCATAAGGCCCCATTCCTGGGTTGGATCTCACATGAGAGGATCATTTTGCAATGCAGTCTGCTGAAAATGATGGAAAGCGCCACTCTACATAGCAACTGATGCTGTGTTTAAAGTTGGAATTGTCACAGAACACATTTTAAGATATTTGACACTACTACCATCTGGCGGCTAAAGTTGTCACGTTTCATGTGTCAGTTAAACCATGACGACCTTGGCCATATGAATTTCCTTCCGACTGTAGACGCGCCACTGCATCGAAGAGGACGTTTTTAAAGAAAAACCAAACATTTCGCAATGTTTACATAAGGAAAAATATTACAGTAAACAGTCAAATTAAATGAGGAAAGAACAAAATCACCTTATTATATTTTTCATTGGGAAAAGTTTCCACAAAGAATGGCACTGGCAAGATGATGAACATCCGCACTGGCAAGATGATGAACATCCGCACTGACAGCTTTAACGCCAGAGAGTCTCGTATATGCTCGTTGCCAAAGAGAAGTCGGCCGCACTCACAAAAAAAACCCCCAAAAAAATCACACACCAATGGAATGCGCGGAGATTAGAATTCCCTCTGTAACGACACAAGTGCTGATCTCCCTCTCTCTGGCTGTATCATCACGCTGGAGGATGAGAGGAGTTTTATGATTACGAGCCAGCACAGCAAAGCCTGCTCTACGCGCCGCACCTGAGTAAAGAGGAGGTCATGTCGAAATCAAATGAATACAAAACAGGGGGGGAAAAAAATCCTGCGCGGTTCAAGTGTTGTTCATATGAAAGCTGTGATCCAGATGCAAGCAGGCGTGTGGGAGTGGATCTTGTGTGTATTAACACAACAGTGTGACGGCCTGTCATTGGCCTCCAGCTTCTTTGACAAGCAGCTGCTTTTCATCACAGTCTGCTTTATTTGTCGCTCTTCAAATCCTCCGTATAAAAAAAGCCCAGCCCGCCATGACTGGATTCTTGGATGTCCAGGTAGCGATAACACATTCTTCCCATGTCTCTCTTGTGGAGTCCACAGTGGCATTTTGTGTCCTGATGGCGCTAGAAGGTCACAGGTGTGCTGCTCTTGTTCTGGAAGCTCATGGTCTGGATGCTGGACAGGATCTTCCGCTGATGGCCGGCTAAAGTCACACCCATGTGCAGCAAGTCTCTGTTGAAAACAAACAAAAAAATGATTGTATTTTTAATAATATTTATTTATTCATTCGATAGGGAAATCATAATACAGGTACTGAGAGAACAGGCACTTTTTTTGTTTTTGTTTTTCCCCCGCCCACTGCAAAAAATACAAAAAAAAACCTAAATTAAAAATTACCAAAAATTATACAAAATTATTTTAGTATAAATGATAAACATCACAACCTATCATAGCAGGCAAGCTACATAGGGATGACACCACAGCATTAGGAGTGGACTCTTAGAAAGTGTGACCGTCCTCTGTGTGACAGGCACTACATTTCCATGCACTAAATTAGTCTGATTTATCAAATAGTTCAAGGCAACTCTTCCCATCCAACCTGATGTAGCTTGAGAGGCACTGCAAATAGGAATGGGCAAAACTGCCCAAAGGTAGGTGTGCCGAGCTTGTGGCATCGTATTCAAAAAGACTTGAGGCTAACTAAAATTGCTGCTAAAGGTGCATCAAGATGATATAAAAAAATAAAAATAAAAAACACATTGTCACTATGGGGTACTGTGTGTAGAATTAATTTATTCCATTTTGGAATCAGGCTGTATCATGACAAAATGTGGAAAAAGTCAAGCGCTGTGAATACGGTACTTTCCGGATGCACTGTACATCCAAGCTGTTATTCTTCACAACAGAACAATAATAAAAAAAATATACATAATAAAAAAATATATAAAATCCAAGTTAATACATAGAAATACAAAGTAATACATTTGAAAATCAATAAATTATGCAAATAATTAAAAAAATGATACATCAAAATAAATAATTGATTATTTTTGTTTGGAAATGTTCTTAAATGCCCAACCCTAATTCACATCTTTGAGTGTCTTAAACAGGGGTCTCCAAACTTTTTGACTCGGGGGCTGTATTGGGTTAAAAAAATTTGGCTGGGTGTGTGTGTGTGTGTGTGTGTGTATATTTATATATATTCCTCACGCATTAATTGACTAAAAGAGTGCACACTTGCCGCACGCTCGCCCGACACAATGATGTCACGTTATCGATAAGTGTACGAAAGCCTATTGTGTGCCTTTAACCAGTTTTGTAATGTTCCTATGCATTTAGGTTGATAGGTCAATCTGTGACGTCATTTCCCCTTTAAAGCACGTCTTTGTCAGAATAGCCGGTTTCAATCAGTGGTGGCAGCCAGCCTTGTGTGCGTTGACGACTAAATACCACACACACACACACACACACACACACACACACACACACACACAAAACCACACACATTCACATCTACCTTTCAGCAATAAAGATGATTAAAGGATTCTCTGGCCGGAATCTGTCCATCGTGTCCCAACTCTAAAAGAACTACTATCCCTTCCTTACATTGGTCCTTCGAGCCGCAGAGAGTTCCACCATCAGACACTATGGAGTCATCACCTGCTGATCACCAGCCCTCTGTCAGGCCAAAGAGAGACATTCGACTACCACAGCATTTGGCCCCTTACGATGTCACCCTCCTTCCCTCTCAACTGCCTGCTGCCCAAATCTCCTCACTACCAGTAGGACAACACGGTGAAGCAAGGCCAACCAGAGCTAGGAGTGCGTCAGAGTACCAGTCATCTGCTTCTTCACGTCGATCCTCTCGGCGATCGCATGGGCTTCAACTGCTCCAAAATATTCCGGATGTTCAAACAGCTGCCCTAGAGGAGCGAATTAAAGGTTTGGAGCTTGCTGACCTACAGCAAGAAATAGAGGAGGAAAGGAAAGCTGACTTGGAGGCGAAGAGATTGGATGCACAAGCTAAAGAAGGACAAAGACTACAAGAGGATGCTCACCTTGCCAAGGAGAATATGGCAAGGGAAATGGAACGGCGCAGACGCTTAAAGAAACTGGAGAAAGACTTACACATTGCCCGTATTGTCAAGTCTTTCCTGTCAGAGTCTGAAGATGATGCAATGTCAACAACGTCAGCTCCGCCCGCTGCTGACATGCTTCAGCTCCCATCAATAACTCCAATGAAATCCGCTGCCGCTATCCCGATTACACAGCCATTGACAACGATTCCCATTCCTGTGCAAGGTGCACAAACTTGTGTCCCGACTTTAGTAGCCCCCACTACAACTCCTGCATCTGTGTCTTTCACAAGTCAACATATGCCAGTCATTCCCACATCTAGTTATGCATCAACAATGACACATGCAGCCGCAGTGCCACAAACCATGCAAACTTTTGTGCCACAACCACCAGTTCCAGCTGGTGCACCTCCTCCTGCTGGGCAGTATGTTCAATACACATTACCATCTGCTACTCCTACCCCGGCAGCACCACCCTGGTCCTACCCAGGCATCGAGACGCTGATCGCTACATCCTATGGCATTCCCAAACCAGTACTTACAAGGTTTGAGAGTGGCCGGGAAAGTGATTTCGCCCTACTCAAGATGGCGTTAGAGAACTTGATGAATAGTCATCCTCACCTGAGCGAGCAATATAAATATCAAGTTCTACTGAATCAGCTCAAACTCCCTAACGCTCTGCAGTTAGCCAAGTCATTCATGTATGACCCAAACCCGTACACGGCTGCGCTAGGGGCTCTACAAGACAAATATGGCCAGCCTAGACAACTAGTACAGAGTGAACTAGGAGCTATCCTGAACTCACCAGCCATCAGAGTGGGGGATGCAGAAGCTTTCGACACCTTTGCTCTCTCAGTTCAGACCTTAGTTGGTATGCTGCGGACTTTAGAGGGACCCCTTGGATGCGAGCTCAAATGTGGTTCTCACGTTGACCGCCTCATAAGTAAAATGCCTCCTGCTCACCGAGACGGATTTATGGAATACTGTCTTTGTCGAGGCATTCTACAGCCAGGTACCAACCAAACTTACACCCTGCCAGACCTGGCATCCTGGCTTCAAGTTAAAGCTCAAGCTAAGCGCCTCGCCAGCCGAGTCACTCACCTCTACAACCCGGGGCCTCCTCCTGCCAAGAGGGAGGATTATAATAGTCCATGGCCGAAACAAAGGACAGCATCAATTCTCTTATGTTCTGGTGAAACCGGTAGCAGCCAGAGCACCAATCTGACAAAGTCACAACCCTTTAAACCTAGTCCTTATTGTCCATTTTGCAACAGTAAGGAGCATTACCTCAACTCATGCCTGGACTTCAAGAAACTGAATACCAGTGAGATTACTAAGTGGATCCAAGAAGGTAACAGATGTTGGAAGTGCGGTCGTGGCCACAAAGCTGCAGCATGTACGCTTAAACGCCCTTGTAACTTATGCAAAGAGACTCACCTCACAGTACTGCATGACACGATCCAAGAGTCATCTCAAAAAGTCCTGATGATGAGTAACCAAAATCCCACAGTCTACCTGGAACAGCCTCGAAGCCCTCAAAGAGTTTTGCTGAAAGTTGTTAAAGTGCTCTTACAAAATGGAGACCGCACTCTAGAGACATTTGCTGTGCTCGATGATGGTTCTGAGAGAACACTCATCCTCCCCTATGCAGTAGAGCAACTACAACTTGCTAAGCATCCTGAAACCCTTCACCTGAGAACTGTTCAACAAGAAGTGAAAGTGCTCAATGGTTCGTCAGTCAGCCTTCACGTCTCCCCCATCTTCAAGCCAAGCAAGAAGTATTGGATTAAAAATGCCTTCACAGCTGAGAATCTGAGCCTATCTCAGCACACATATCCAGTAGCGGCCCTCCAAAAACGCTACGAGCACCTCAAAGACCTTCCTTTGCTGCCTATCCATCGAGCGCAACCGCTACTCCTCATAGGTTCTGATATGTCCCAGCTTCTTGCTCCTACAGAGCCGGTGCGAGCAGGCCCATCTGGCGGCCCCATAGCAGTCTGTACCAACCTAGGCTGGTCCCTACAAGGTCCGTCTGTGATTTATGCATCTTCCCATCAGCCTTCCTGTCTGCACGTTACCACTGAATCCCCATATACCGAACTTTTCAAGAATGTGGAACGTCTCTGGCAGATCGATACTCTCCCTTACGTCAGCGAGAAGATTGCATCTCGTTCCAAGCAAGACCAACAAGGTCTCTCTCTTTTACAGACTGACTCTAAGCGTGTACCTGTTGATGGTATCCAGCGCTACGCGACACCCCTGTTACGTCGCCAGCCAAGCACTATGCTATGTGCACCTTCAGATGCTGTAATGCCAAACTTGCGCAGCATTGAACGCAGGTTGGCCAAAGACCCTCACCTTGCAACCTCTTATCGTAGAGAGATGGACAAACTTATCAAAACAGGATACGTTGCTGAGATTCCTTCAGAGGAGGCAGCAAAGAGTACTGAGTCGTGGTACGTACCACATCATATGGTGCACCACAATGGGAAAGACAGAGTGGTCTTCAACTGTTCTTTCTTCTACAATGGCCAGTCTTTGAATGATCATCTCCTCCCTGGACCAACGTTGGGCCCTACTATGATTGGAGTCCTCTTGCGGTTCCGATGTCATGCAATAGCCATAAGCGGGGATATCAAGTCAATGTTTCACCAGATCCGCTTACTTGACCATGATAAACCACTCCTTCGATTCCTGTGGCGGAACATGGACAGGGAATCTAGAGCGCAGATCTTTGAATGGCAGGTCCTACCTTTCGGAACAACCTGCAGCCCCTGTTGTGCAGTGTACGCCTTACAGCAGCACGTCAGGGACTATGAGCCACCAGACTCTCTGCTCATGCAAGTGGTTGAGCACTCCTTCTATGTGGATAATTGCCTCCACAGTCTGAGTAAGGTTGAAGAAGCCAAAGCTCTCATTGACACTCTGCGTGAACTTCTTAGCAAGGGAGGTTTCGAGATCCGACAGTGGGCTAGCAACATGCCAGAAGTTGTGGCCCATCTACCACCTGATGCACGATCAGCAACTAGTGAGCTGTGGTTATCCAAAGCAAGTGATAACCTCCACGAACCCACTCTTGGACTATGCTGGGATTGTTTGAATGACACGCTAAGTTTCAACCGTCACACAACAGAATCATCAGTTGCCACTCTTCGAAATGTCTACAGTGTCCTGGCCAAGCTTTATGACCCCCTAGGATTCATTGTACCATTTACCACTCGGTGTAAGGTGCTCATCCAAGATATGTGGAAGTCCAACCTCGGCTGGGACGACCAGATCCAGCCTGCAGATCTCCTTGACAAGTGGTCAACCTGGGTACGTGAGATTCCCACTTTACAACAATTTAAGGTGCCCCGTTCCTATGTACCTTTTACTGTGAACACTCCCATTTCAACCAGACATATTCACATCTTCTGCGATGCCTCCGAGCGCGCCTATGGGTCAGTGGCCTTTATGCAGTCAGTAGATGACAATCAGCACACCCATGTGTCTTTCGTGTTCGCCAGATCACGAGTTTCACCGAAAAAGCAACTGTCCATCCCGCGACTAGAGCTCAGTGCTGCACTTACAGGAGCACAGCTGGCCAAAGTGATAGAGACAGAGCTCGGTGTCCCTTCAGATCGCATCACGCTATGGTCAGACTCAACGACCGTGCTGCACTGGATCAAATCAGAATCGTGTCGCTTCAAAGTATTTGTGGGGACTCGCATCACCGAAATTCAAACCCTAACAAACCCCACCCAGTGGCGTTATGTTGATTCTCTGAATAATCCAGCAGACGATATCACTCGTGGACTCACCCTGCAGGAAATGATCCAAGAGCACCGCTGGAATAAGGGCCCGCACTTCCTTTACCTGCCAGAAAATGAGTGGCCCAATTTGCCTTCATCTGAACTGGAACCGGATGCCACAGAGCTAAGGAAATCCGCCTTCGTTGGAACTATTTCCTGTGCTTCATCCACTCAGCTTACTGATTTCAGTAAGTTCTCCACATGGAAACAGCTTCTACAAGAGACAGCTAGCTCCCTTCATGGGGCGGCTGATGCTGGTGCTTCATCCCCACCTTCCGCCGTGGATTTTCTGCAAGCCGAAAAACTTATATTGCAAAGGGTTCAAGGAGATTGTTTCCCAGAAGAGTTGAGAGCGCTCAAGGCTGGACGGTCTCTGCCTTCAGACAGTCGACTTGCATCACTTTCACCAGAATTGAAGGAGCCACAGGATTACTCAGAGTTGGTGGACGGTTGCGGCATGCGGAGAGTTTAGATTGGGAGAGAATCCACCCTATAATCTTGGATCCAAGCCACCATGTGACAAAGCTTGTCATAAAGGAACATGATGAAGTACTGTTGCACCCTGGCCCAGAAAGAGTTCTTGCTGAAATACGACGTAGATTTTGGATCTTAAGGGGCAGAGAAGCAATACGGAAACATCAGTATACATGTCTAGAATGTCGTCGTTGGAAAGCCAAGCCTGACATTCCTAAAATGGCTGATTACCCCCCTGCTCGACTGCGACTTCATAAGCCACCTTTCTATTCAACTGGAGTTGATTGCTTTGGACCTCTCCAAGTGAAAATTGGGCGCCGCACAGAGAAACGATGGGGTATTATCTATAAGTGCATGACAACTCGTTCTGTACACTTGGAACTACTGGAGAATCTTGATACGGACGCATTCCTGCTATCCTTAAGAAGATTCATCTCACGACGCGGCAAACCCTTTGAACTCCTCATGGACAATGGTACCAACTTTGTTGGTGGAGAACGTGAATTACGTGAAGCAGTTGCTTCAATGGAACCACAGTTGAGAGAGCAACTTGCAGAGCACCAGATTTCATTCCGATTCAATCCTCCAAGCGCACCACATTTTGGGGGCACATGGGAGAGAGAAGTAAAATCCATTAAGACAGCACTCAGAGTTGTTCTCAAAGACCAAACAGTCCCTGAACCAGTATTACTGACAACATTGATAGAGGTTGAAGGCATAATGAATGCTAAACCTCTTGGTTACCTGTCTTCGGACGCCTCAGACCCAGACCCAGTCACGCCCAATCTCCTTCTTATGGGCCGTCACGATTCATCTCTACCTCAAGCAATCTACGATCCCTGTGGTCTCGGAAAAAGACGTTGGAGGCACAGCCAAGTCCTAGCAGATCACTTCTGGTCATCTTTCATCCAGCATTACCTGCCAGGGCTTCAAGAACGTAACAAGTGGAGGAACGATGGCAAGACCCTTTTGGCCGGTCAAGTTGTCTTGATAGTGGATCCTCAACTCCCCCGAGGATCGTGGCCTGTAGGACGGATCACTCAGACACATCCAGGAGCAGATGGACGGGTCCGGACTGCCAGAGTACAAGTGAAGAATCGCACCTACCTTCGCCCAGTCGCCCGACTGATCATGCTTCCACCTCTTGATGACGAGGACACTACCTCATAGACTTTCTTCTAGTTCCAACTGCCATACGGACAGTTGGGGGCGGCTGTGTACGAAAGCCTATTGTGTGCCTTTAACCAGTTTTGTAATGTTCCTATGCATTTAGGTTGATAGGTCAATCTGTGACGTCATTTCCCCTTTAAAGCACGTCTTTGTCAGAATAGCCGGTTTCAATCAGTGGTGGCAGCCAGCCTTGTGTGCGTTGACGACTAAATACCACACACACACACACACACACACACACACAAAACCACACACATTCACATCTACCTTTCAGCAATAAAGATGATTAAAGGATTCTCTGGCCGGAATCTGTCCATCGTGTCCCAACTCTAAAAGAACTACTATCCCTTCCTTACAATAAGAAAATGCATTTTTAGACAATATGATTTGCCTGAGCGGCTAGGAGACCCCGAGAGCAATAAGCGGTAGAAAATACATTAAAAAGGACACTTTTTTTTTTTTTTACTTGAGACTTCCTGAGTAAGACAAAGAAAACCATCTGAAGTTGTCTTTATTTTTTTGTTTCAATGCCAAGATTTTAATAGTCCGGCTATTAAGATACATATAATAAATAAATAAAAATATATATAATATATATACACTACCGTTCAAAAGTTTGGGGTCACATTGAAATGTCCTTATTTTTGAAGGAAAAGCACTGTACTTTTCAATGAAGATAACTTTAAACTAGTCTTAACTTTAAAGAAATACACTCTATACATTGCTAATGTGGTAAATGACTATTCTAGCTGCAAATGTCTGGTTTTTGGTGCAATATCTACATAGGTGTATAGAGGCCCATTTCCAGCAACTATCACTCCAGTGTTCTAATGGTACAATGTGTTTGCTCATTGGCTCAGAAGGCTAATTGATGATTAGAAAACCCTTGTGCAATCATGTTCACACATCTGAAAACAGTTTAGCTCGTTACAGAAGCTACAAAACTGACCTTCCTTTGAGCAGATTGATTTTCTGGAGCATCACATTTGTGGGGTCAATTAAACGCTCAAAATGGCCAGAAAAAGAGAACTTTCATCTGAAACTCGACAGTCTATTCTTGTTCTTAGAAATGAAGGCTATTCCACAAAATTGTTTGGGTGACCCCAAACTTTTGAACGGTAGTGTATATATATAATATATAGTCTGTGCGTGGATTTCCCTCTATTCGGCCCCTGAGCTCAAATGAGTTGGACACCCGTGATGTACAGTAATACAGTACATGTAACAGCTGCAGCAAAAAAAAGGGCAGCATAAAATAGAGAGTAGATCCAGCAGAAAATAGACATTATAAACAAAGAGAGGTAGCTAACATAGAAGCGGTCGGACAAATTAAAAAAATACTTGAGACTTCCCGCGGGCCGGATTTTGGACGCGGGCCGTAATTTGGGGACCCCTGGTCTTGAGTGTTTTAAGAACAAGCAGAACTATATATAGAATTATAGAAGAAGTTTAAGGCAAGTAAGTAAGAACTGACTGTGTGCTGATCTGGCCCAGCTGTTCAACAGAGGTGAGTCCGGCTTGCAGGAAGCTGTCCTCGTAACGCTCCATCTTGATCGCCCTCAACCATTCCCCCACTGAGGCACAGGACGAGAGGGGCAGAGGCGAGCGTTGGCCAAGCAGGGGGTAGGAGGGCCTGGGGGGAGGGGGAGGAGAGGAGGAAAACAAAGAGACAACTTACACCAACTGTCACCGCAACAACAGCTCACATACATGTCCTGCAGCCACATTCCTGTCACCAATGGGAGGAATAATCTGGGGCTGGGGTGACTGACAGGGACAAACAATGGGATTTGTCAGGGGGTGCAATGTCCTCTGCTGCGTACCAGCTGGGGGACAGTTACAATGTGGATGGAGGGAAACGTGCACAGCAAGCTGCTGACAGGTCACAGCAGGACTTGAGGGTGCCACACAAGACTGAGCAGCAGGAGGAAGGATGCCTGTCACGTGACTGTCACAGCTCCAAAAAAAAGGAGGCGAGGAGACGTTAGGAAAGGACACCCGTGCTCGTTGTCAGGGTGCATATTTGCCGCCATCCTGACCCCGATGATGACCTGTCAGTCAAGCACACAAGCGTCCACTCACCCTGCTCCCTCCTGGGCCACGATTTTCAACGAGGCGGGGTTTCGGATCAGCTTGTCCAAGGCGCTGACGAGCTCCGCGAAGCGAGGCCGGGCCGAGCGATCCTTCTGCCAGCAGTCCAGCATCAGCTGGTGCAGGTGAGTGGGGCAGTCGGGGGGCGGGGGCAGCCGGTAGTCCTGCTCGATGGCATTGATTACCTGCATGGGAGGAAACACAATCAGCGATTATGGAGACAAATGCAAAGAAAACACTAACTACTATCTCTGATTATTTAGTGATATTATTAATAGTCAAAATACAGACATTATGTCTAAATAGTGTAAATGTGCTAAATACAGCCAGGTGTGTGGAAGCAGGCCGTATTATTTCCAACATTTTAAACCACACTCATTTTCAACCTTTAATAATGATTTGAAGTGCATGAAAAATGTGTTACCTTGAGGTTACCTGCAGCCTCAACTGTTGGTGCCAGTTTATTTTTGAAAGTGCTAACTCAGGCCCCCAGGGGGTTAGTTGGGTTTGTAGACCCCACACCAGGCTACTAACCTGACTCTCGCCAGATCCTTGTAGTTTGCTGAGTTCCACACAAGGATCTGGGACTTCTCAATAGGAGATGTATTTCAGAAGGCGGGGCCTTGTAAAAAAATCATTGTATGTGATTGGATAAACCACTTGTCCGTTATCTTGAATGACGTGCTACTTCAACCACTCACATCCAAATCAACCCGTGACGCTGATGAGAGCGACGCTGGGAAATCCAAAACAGAACAGCCGACATATTGGATAACGACAGAGCAAATAGTTCAAAACCGTTCTCTTTTAAATAATTAATATTCGATCGATGTCGCAAAACAGTCGCAATAGCAGAATCAATGTCAGCACACGACTCCTCGCTGCATGCCGCCATTGTTGTTTGAATCAAACTGTCGCTTCGGCGCTACGTCACATCTATGAAATCCCGCCCGGTGATCCTGATTGGTTCATTATTTTTTGCTATCTTGAAGGAGTTTGTATTGCCCTCAAGCCCAGATCCTTGTGTGGAGCTCAGCGGACTACAAGGATCTGGCGAGAGTCAGGTTACCAGGCTACTGCTTAATTGACTCAAAGTTATTCATTGCAGAATTTTACAGTATTACAAAACATTACAAATGATGCAATGCTGTTCTACCATAGAAAAATGACTAGAATAAGCATATTGTTAAAAGAACCCTTACAGTAGACATCTATTCAAAAGTTGTTTGCTCCTACACGCATGACAAAGTTGCGCATCTGTCGCTACCGTGGAGGCTGGTGGGTCACAGGTAGGGCTGCAACTAACGATTAATTTGATAATCGATTAATTTGTCGATTATTACTTCGATTAATAATCGGATAAAAGAGACAAACTAGATTTCTATCCTTTCCAGTATTTTATTGAAAAAAACAGCATACTGGCACCATACTTATTTTGATTATTGTTTCTCAGCTGTTTGTACATGTTACAGTTTATAAATAAAGGTTTATAAAAAATAAAAATAAAAATAAAAATATTATAATAATTGCCTCTGCGCATGCGCATAGCATAGATCCAACGAATCGATGACTAAATTAATCGCCAACTATTTTTATAATCGATTTTAATCGATTTAATCGATTAGTTGTTGCAGCCCTAATCACAGGGCCGTGTATAGAGACAGTGTGGACAACTAAACCACAGGCTCCATGTTGGACACCAAGGACGTGTGCGGCTGTGCAACTGCAGTTGCTGTTTTCCTGACAAAATAAACCAAAATAATAGGTCTAAACATAGCTGTAAATGTACTCCAGCTCACAAACTTACAATAAAACATGCTCTTGTTTCGTCAAAGTATTATTTTGGGGCATTTTTGATGCATTCCACTGTATATATAATGCAGTGTTTGGTGACCAGCAGACTGTCTAACACGCTCCTGACGGCGCAATAAACACACACAAAAAAAAAATACACTCAACAACCAAAAAAAAGTTTCAAACTCATTTTGCTAAAAATCTATTTTAGCTTTGGACCAACAATTACAAACACTTTATGACTTTTGTGTGAAGTATGTCACATTGTATTGTTGATAATCACTGTGCTACATATGCTCGTGCTTTTACTTTTGTTTTTTTTATATTTTTCATAGGTTTTGCTGTGGCGAGTCTGCATGGCTTCCTGATTTTATTATCACAATATTAACTTCAATATTGAACAAATGCTGCTTTTTACTGCAATTTATATTAGTTTAGTTTGGATTACTGTTGACACATGCAGAAAAGGTGCGATTTTGAAGAAAGGTTTTGTCAGGCAAAGTGTATAAATTTAGTGTTCCTGGGAGTGAGATATACCACGTTTCCCATGTGTATGTACAGGTATATGCTTGCTTACCTCGGACTAGATACCGTTGTCATTCATTGGCACGCTAGCCTTCACGGCTAACCTTTATTTTCCATAATTTTCTTTGCCGCGATGCCATTGCTTCCCGCATTTTTGGCGAGTGGAGCGTGCATGTTTACACAGCAAAAAACTCTTAAACTAAAAGAAATATCTCATTAGGAAGTGAGGTGTTGCTTAGCAGCGGCTCCAAACTGGTGTCCAACATGGCACACTGTATTCGCGCAAGGGGCTTTTGACCAATCATTTAGGAGATCGTCTCAAATCGAGCTGTCCATATTGTATTTAATGAGTCATGCCATACACTGCCACCCATTGGTCAGCTGTTGTAAGTGCAAAAAAAACTTAGGAAACAATATGACCGACAGAAGAGCAGTATCTGTCTATTTGTTTCTATTCTAACAGACCCAGGCAGGTATAGAATGTGAGGATATCAAGCTACAACTGAGGAGTAATATATCTGTACTGGCTTTGTAATATGAGGAAATAGTGCTCATCCTAACCCTAACCCAAAACAGGCTTTATTTTGACTTAAATTTGTAGTATTGATGTGACTTTTTGAAATTTTGGCCACAAATCAATTAATTTGTGTAAATGTAGTTTTTTTTTTATTACAATTGAGCAATATTTTGTAAGTATTATCAGCCCTACAGTATCAAAATATGAGTTTCAAATCACAATTTTTGCAATATTTGGAGATTGGGTTTTAAAAAGAATATTTGTATCATTACAGTAAACCCTCATTTATTGCTGTTAATTGGTTCCTGGCAATACCACGATAAATAAATTTCTGCGAAGTAGGAATCATTCATTACAAATCTGATATTTTCATAGACAGAGCATAACAAATTGTATATTATCTTCTAAATACAATTTCCAAAATAACGAGCCATTTAGACATAAAATAATACTCTTTAGTCGCCTTTACACTCTTTTAATCCAACCCAGCAGCGCTGCCTGATGCTGAGCCAATCAGTGGCCACGATACTGAACAGCGTTATCTGAATGGTCTCATCTACTGGCCAGTACTCCTCTAGTATTTATATTTGTATTACATATAGCCATTTTTATGCTTGAAAATGTTTAATATTACATGTTATACTTAAAAACAACAACAACAACAACAACAACAACAAAGAAAAATCCACAATGTGGTGAAGCTGCAATATTTAAAGTGAGATGTTGAGAAGGGCAACTGTATTTAATGTTTCCTTTTCTTGAGAGCCATTCAAAAATTGTGTTATGTTCACATAATGACAATAGAGACTCCTTAATCTTAAAAAAGTTGTTTTTGTAAGTTGTCAATGTTTTTGTAACGGTGTTTAAATATGTTAACATATTGGTTGAGAACATTCAAATTTACTGTATATACAAAATCTCATTTTATTCATTGTTTTCCTAAAATGTATTTATTAAGTTCAAATACATGTTGTCTCTTTCAATGGACATGTCATCAACTCCTTAAAAAATATGTTTTCTATAAAAAAATGAAGTAGAATTTTTTTTTTCTCCATGAATTTGGGATAAAACATCGTGCAGGTGTCCCTAAAGTTGTGGCCAGCCAGTACATATGTCTTTGTGAAGAAATAAGACAGCATGGACTTTTTTGTCCTTAACTTACATCTTGGTTGCTCATGTCCCAGTAGGGCCTCTCTCCAAAAGACATGACCTCCCACATGACAATACCATAGCTCCACACATCTGAGGCTGATGTGAACTTTCTGAAGGCAATCGCTTCTGGTGCTGTCCAGCGGATTGGGATTTTTCCTCCCTGCACAGAGTTGGGGGGGAAAAAACAGTTCAGACTTCATCCAAGCAGGCTTCCGTTGGTGTACTTTGATTATTGGAATGCATGACTATGTTGCATAAAATTGCATTAGGGTTGCAAATTATAGACAATATAAGATATAAATTATATAAATTTGGCCGACGATCGAGCTTTTAATACTATCGTCATATCGTGATAATGCATGTTTGACATGCATTGAATATGTATTTGACAGCGACAAGCCAACAAACGCGTCCTCAACGCAATGTAGCGTCCTCACTAGTGAGCTAGCAGCCAACTAATTCCCTCCATAGCGGCAGATAAAGTATGTTTCTTACAATTATCATTATCACTGGTGGACAAAGAATAGCTAAACATGCTACACTACACACAGTAGAATGATACAAAAAAAGCACAGCAAACCACTAAGATGGAGCTCTTCAATGTAAACGGGGGGATTGATACAAATATCGACAGTTATGATACCAAGTATAGTATCATCAATTTTACAGTAACTTGAACTTTTTTCTTTTTTTAAATCACAAACTTGTGTTTTCTTGTTTTTTGTTATTGTTTACAAACTTAGGAAATACGAGCAAATAGTTGTTGTTTTTTGTTTAGGTATTTTGCACAATTCTTGTTTTGCATGTAATAAAATGTAATTGTATTGTAATATTTAATAGAATAATTGCCATAAAAAATTTAACCATTCAATGATCTTGAAAATTTTAGGTATCCGTAAAAACATCAGAATGACCAATACTGCCCCTGTAACTAACGGTACTTGGTATTGGAGCGATACTCAAATTTGTAGTATCACACAAAACAAGTATTAAAAAAATAGAAGTGAAGTGTGTATAGAACCATTTTACTAGAAATAATAACTATATACTAACAGTAAATTAGCAAGTAGGTTAATAATATTTTTGAGAAAATAATACAACCGGAAGTGACGCAATATGTTACAGCAGTGGTATTCAAACTTTTTCCGAAGTGGCACCTCAGAAAAACAATGGGCTCTCCAAGTACCACTATAATGGCCAACATTAAAACACAGTAGCGCAGTAGCCCTAAGAATTAATTAAAAACAAGACAGTGGTATTATCTAACAAGCATATTACATTTTTTTGGCCACTGTAACATTACACACAGTTTGAACAGTATCATTGTGTTTGAATATAGTAAAATAAAATATTATACTTAAATAATGTACACAATTGTAATCTGGTATGCGTGTCCAGAATAAATTGAACTGAACTGAACTGAAATAAAATTAATTACACATAAAAGTTAAATAAACATTGTACTAAAATAGATATATTCAAATACAGTTTTAAAGTTTTAAATGAAAATGTATATATGTATGTAGTATATGTGTAATAATATTTGATTATTTGGCATACCTCAGTTTGAGAATCAATGTGTTATAGCGCAGCTAAATTAGGAGCCTTTTTTATCTCCTTTTGAAATTGTTCTATTATCATTTATATGCCAAATAAAATATAGTGACATATATAGTTATTGCAGGAAGCTGCAATTTATATTGCAATATACATTTTTGTCATATTGCACATCCCTAAGTTGCACACAACAAGACAGAGGAGGGTAGTGGTCTCACCAGGGAGCTGGTGTAGGTGGGGTCCGAGGAGTTCTCCTGCAGGAAGCGTGACAAGCCAAAGTCGGACACCTTGCACACCAAGTTGCTGTTGATGAGGATGTTTCGGGCTGCGAGATCTCTGTGGACGTAACTCATCTCTGCCAGGTACTTCATGCCGGAGGCGATGCCACGCAGCATCCCCACGAGTTGGATGGGTGTGAACTGGCTGTCATTAAGCTAGAAGTCGAGAAGAAGAAATTTCAGTAGGAGCATGATGGATGTTGGCCTTATTTTGTGAGTTACACTGACCCGTAGGAAAGAATCCAGAGCACCGTTCTCCATGAACTCTGTGAGGATCATGACGGGACAACTGGCTGTGATGATGCCCTCCAAGTGGATGATGTTGGGATGCTGAAACTGGCCCATGATGGACGCCTCAGACAGGAAGTCGCGCCGCTGCTTCTCGGTGTATCCGCCTTTCAACGTCTTTATTGCTACGTAGTTTTCCTTTTTCCCAGGGACCCTCAGTCGACCGCGGCACACCTCCCCGAACTCTCCTGCAGCCATACATAAAGTCTCATTTAGCGCACGTTAAAAGGCGTTGACATTATTCAGACGTCAAGTAAACGGAGCGCTTGCTCGCAGCTTGTCCTGCCCTTTGCTTTGAATAGGAGCTGCTAATATTGCTAACGTGTTTATCAGTTAATAGCTTTGTGCTGCAATATTGAATTCGGCCTGATAAAGAGGAATAACGGAAATGGCTTTTTAAATGTCACTGAATCAATTTAACCTAGCAAATTAGATTCTAAACTAAGCCATTTCAAAAGAAAGATAATCAGAAAATAGACGACTAGAACAAGTTTATAATTTCATGTTACACAAGCATACAGACAGAGGGCTTACCGGCTCCAATAACCTCCTCAATCTTTACAAAGGAAACATCGATTTCCTTGGCAAATTCGCGGACGGCCTCATTGGGGTCCTCGTAGGTGAAGGGGTCGATATAAACCTTGACCCCTAAGAGGGAAAAGCAAACAAAGTCGTGGGAAAGGAAGAGAAAACAAAGGTTAGAGAGCTGCAAGCGGTGTCAAGAATAAAAGGAGGATTTTTCATGATGTGAGCGTGTTGTCAAAAGTTACCTTGGCCAACTAAGTACTGGCTGTTCTTGTCACTCAGCTCTGGATCTTTCATACGGCTGTGTCTGCTGCTAAAACAAAATCAGCACACAATGTTTTTTTTGGAGAGATTAATTCTGCACATCAATGCAGAATGTATTTATCTCTCACACAGTGGAAGCCTCTTATAACGGCTATTCTAACCCATTGGTATTTGCGTCGCCAGGAAATAAAATGTATAAATGCATGATGAGAAAAACTGCAAATTATTTTTCTATGAAGCAAAGTGTAAAATTTCAAAAAATAATGTCAACTACGCTAAACACTGAAAAAAAAGCATTTGTTGTTCATGGTAAAATTAGATTTTACCATGAAATACAATAATTCAAATCCTTGACAAATTGTATATTAGGTTATAATTCACACTTTAATCATGTCGCTGGGTTTTCACGCAGTCCTGTTACCCTAACAAACACAATACCCACTCTAAATATGTATATTTGATGACATTTCAACTATTACAAATGCTAAATCTCAACACAATCCTGTTACCAAAAATTATTATTTATGTTATTTTTTAATGTCTAAATTACATTTTTGCTGAATCACTATATAGAGCTTAGTGTCAACATGCTATTTGTACAAATGGCATTTGGCTATATTTCATTGATTTACTAATTATATGCTACAAACTCACTCCTTTTACTTTCAGTCCTGTTACTCAAATAAGTCACCTTGTACAAAAATGAAAAAAAGTTGTCTGAGAATGACCAAGGTCCATTTTGAGTAGTCCAATATGTGTATTATTAGATTTAGAGTTGAAAAAAAAAGAGGTTTTAAGTTTATTTTGCAAGCTACAAAAGACAAAGAAATGGCAGTGATCTGGTGAAATGGCCCAAATATTGTAAATGAATGGTAGTAAATAGTCTGTAAGATCAATTCAAATGAGCGATCAATTCAAATAACGATTATTATTTTAAATCCCTTTTGAATTTGGATTATTCACGATTAATTCCAGTTGCTACAAAGGCGTTACTTAATGTATCTGTGTAACTTTTGTTGACAACATTATCTGTCACCCACTGCTTGTTGTCGATCGTACAAGTAGTGTTTTAGCTTGTGGCTGCCTCAAAAACGTGTTTTGCTTTTTGATGTTGTGCTTCCATGCAAATTACCTTGGTTTTACATGAAGTTAGGTCGGGGTGTATTTTGAAGTGACATTTGCAAATAGTCGGAGTTGCATGATTGTTCATGATTAACACAATATTCTTTTGCAATTGATCACATGAGTTCACTTATTAAAATTGACAGCCCTACTTTAAATGTAAAGCACAAAGTATGCAGGATAAAATAATAAAAATAAAAACCATAACAAAAAGCCTGGCTGGTTGAAATTGAAAATGAATGTGGACAGTTCTTCTAATTCAGTGTTCTACTGTATATGGACATACTGTATATTTATGTACAGCTGCTGCCCAAAGAAAAATATTTATCAGAAAAGAAAATGTTTTCTTCACTTTTATTTTGCTCTCTAATGAGGACAAACGTTATAGAATATTGACTAACTTTTTTATTTTAGGTTATGATGCGTTTACTTTTGGAAAGTACTTTGTTTATGGTTGGAAAGGAGTAGAAGAAGCAGAGCTTTTCCATTTCATACTAACTCCTAACAATTTGTACACAATTTACTCCATGAATAATAACATTCTGAAATAAATAAATAAATAGTAAAGTAAGTTGTGATTCACATAGTAAGATGAATAAGATTTCGGAATTAGTATTGTGTGTTGTTGATATTCTACTTTTTATTTATAATCAATGCTGCTAATTGTTAAGAGATATTAAACTTATTTTAATAGTAACAGTAAAAATAAAGTTTTATTCTATGCTACTTTTTTACCCCCCATCATCTAGTTTGGGGGTCGGCAACCCGCAGCCTCGAGCTGCAGGTGGCTCTTTAGTTTCGCCCTAGTGGCTCCCTGGAATTTTTTCAAAAATGTATAAAAATGGAAAAAGATGGGAATTATTATATTTTTTGTTTTAATATGGTTTCTGTAGGAGGACAGACATGATATACACCTTTCTATTTTTATTTAATTTTTTTAATCCCACAGTTATGTGTGTGTTTATGCTTCCCTGATAACAGTATTTGGCGAGCGCCGTTTTGTCCTAATTATTTCGGCGGTCTTTGAACTCACTGCAGTTGTGTGGACTATGACGCAACAGTTTGTTTACATGTATAACTTTCTCCGACGCTCCCACAAAAAGACATGTTTTATGCCACTCCTTCTTTGTCTCATTTTGTCCACCAAACGTTTTATGCTGTGCGTGAATGCACAAAGGTGAGCTTTTTTTGGATATTATTGACTTGAGTGGAGGCTAATCAGCCATATTTTGTCAGTGAATGACCGCAAGCTAATTAATGCTAACATGCTATTTAGGCTAGCTGTATGTACATATTGCATCATTATGCCTCGTTTGTAGGTATATTTGAGCTAATTTAATTTCCTTTAATTTAATCATCTTTAATTAAATTTTCCTCTTAGAAGCCTCCGTTTAACTAATGTTTTCCAATGTTGTAAAAATGTGTAGAATAAATATTACATTTCAACATTTCTGTCACTGAAAATTGGCGTCAGCCTGCGACACAGTCATTTTGGTAGTAGGCTACTATAGCAAATATAGACACTTACATCATGTGTTACTACTACCTTCATTATAGGACTTATATAATGCTTTTATTTTTTTGCGGCTACAGACAGATTTGTTTTTTTGTATTTTTGGGCCAATATGGCTCTTTCAACATTTTGGGTTGCCAACCCCTGATCTAGTCTATACCGCTTGTTCTCATTTAAGCTGGAGCCTATCCTAGCTGACTTCGGGCAAGATGCACAAACCACTAATCCACCGTACAGTCATTTCTCTCCGACCCTTTACTTGTTTACTTGCATTCTATGTTATTATTGCTTCTCATACTGGAAGACTTCAACCATCATGTTGCTACTGAAGTGCTGCCTTCGTCCATTTCTAATCGCTCTACCTCATAAGCCTAAAATAGCATTAATGCACCACCCTTAGTTAGAGGCAAATCTGGGCCTCTGCCACCGGTGTATGTGTGTGTGTGTCACAAGGTCACTGCTATTGTTCTCCTGTCCTGTGGAAACAGGGTTGGGACGCCTGCATCCTGTCTCTCCTTGCCTGCAAACCTCTACCGTCATCTCAACCTCACACACTCATATAATCTACCCATAATGTGTGTGTACACATGCACACACACTTTCTCTGCTTGAGATGGCATCTCGCACTGTTTACTCCAACAATGAAGCTTGGGAAAGAAAAAAAGAAGCTTCCTAATGAGCAGGATAAGTTTGAGCCGCGCAAGCAAAACAGACACTGCTTTACTTCACAAAGGAATAAAGACGAGTGTGAGATAACAAATGATCGTTATAAAACAACAGAGCAAAGCAGTGCAACTCCATAAAACCTCACATTCCCTTATTATTCAATTTCCTGTTATTTTTTCAGTGTCTGTCTCCTCCTACTCCTCCTCCTTTCTCACCGTATGCAGTAGGCTGCCACAAAGATGAAAGTGACCAGCAGCAGCATCCCGACGGCGATAAGGATGCCTGGCACCAAGAACTGGGAGGAAGAGTCGTGTCCTGGACGAAGGGGAGGAGAGAATTAAAGCAACCGCACAAGTCGAGGGAGGTGAAGCATATCCACAACCTAAATTAATGTACTAAAAATCACCACATTCTGTTTTCAGTAAATTAAAAGAGGGAGGAAGGGACGGACCTTGCAATTCTTTAAAAGGCATTTTTTGTCTCCATCCCTTTTTAAGGTCCAAAAATAATGTAACAATATTGAATGAAGACAAGTCAACACTTGTGCCAGGCGGAAAACCGCAGCTCAGACTGTTTTCTGAGAATGTTTAGCAGTTGACCAATCAGTGGTCAAATGTTAGATACATGTAAGAGCAAGTCACAATCACTAGAGAGATATTTAGGATGAAAGTTATTTTAAAACAGGCGGTTTGTTGCTGTGAGTGAGATTATTTTCAAACACTGCTTTTGTAACATTACAGGTGTAGATTAAAGTACATTATATTGGACCAGGAAGAAAGCAGGTTCCAGGGATGGACTGGCCATCAGGAGTTTTTTTTTAAAAAACTCTACATGCCACCTCCAAACTGTGAGACACCTTTGAGAAGCAAAAGTAGCTTGAAAAATGTCAGTTAATAAATGACAGGGTGCTTTACATAAAATGTAATAACAAAACTAATTTATTTTATCGAGGCACACCTAACACAGATATATTTATAATGACAGTGTTAATCACGTCACACTCTGGTGGTCTACCGGTTGTAGTGCGCAATCATTAAGTGTAAAGCATAAAAACGTGGGTTTGATTTCCGTTGACGTCAGAAAAACATTTAAGTTGGGGGCAGTTGTTTCCTATATTGTTACAGGTGCACTAAAAATACATACAGCAATTGTTTATCATGTACTCTTAATAATCTAAAACATGCATTTAAATACATCATTGAATTGTTTCACCCAAATAAAAAAAAAGGGGGGGGGGGAATCCTTCAAACCACACCAAGCAAATTGTGCACCTCCCATTTCTGAAATTCAAAATAAACTACACTTTGTTTTGTCAAATGTAAACGCTACCATAATCTGAATCCCAGTGTGCGCTAAAAACACCTGTCAACCCTACCATTTTTTCCGGGGATATTCCTGTATTTTTGTCATAGTTTAACGTTTCAGAAAAATAAAAATCTTCCCGCTAATTCCGGAACAGCATAGCTTCCAGTTCGCTCTGCAACACTGGAGAAACATTGTGTGCAGCCTGTAAAGTAAGGGCTTTAAAATAAAAGTATGCCAGTAAAATAACTCGGTTAGTCATGTGCTCCAACTAACAATGTTGTTTAATACTAGTTTTAAGTCATACTTTGTGTTATATATACTCTTTATTTGTATGTAGCAAGCTTCTATTGTGAAATAACTTCCTGTGCAACTATCGTACTTCATTATTGATTGGCACTTAACGTGACTGCTTGACCTTACTTGAGTCTGAAACAGACATGCTATTGATATGACAATAAATGCAACGGCGCTGAAAATCAGAGAGTAAGGGATTTTTCCTTATTTTCTGTGAAATTTCCCTACTTTTCAAATGCAAATGTTACATTGTCTGTACAGACCAAAGACAAAGACCAGTTGTTAAAATCATGCAAAAACGACAAGTATTTAAAGTTAAAGTACCAATGATTGTCACACACACACTAGGTGTGGCAAAATTATTCTCTGCATTTGACCCATCACCCTTGATCACCCCCTGGGAGGCGAGGGGAGCAGTGAGCAGCAGCGGTGGCCGCCCCCGGGAATCATTTTTGGTGATTTGATGTAAGACAGGGGTGTCCAAACTTTTTCCACTGAGGGCCGCACACTGAAAAATCAAAGCAAGCGGGGGCCATTTTGATATTTTTTATTTTAAAAATCAATACAATATATGTATAAAAAATATACATTTAGGCCTCCACTCAGGCTTGATCCCGGGGACCCCAAAGGGTTTTGGTCAAAAAAAGATTTAGTATTATTATTTGTATTATTATTTAGTATTATTATTCAAGGTTTAAATCTCTAGATCAACATTAGGTCTATCTGTCAATATAACATTTTTAAAGATTTAAGTTCTATGCTCTTTTTGCCAGAGAAAACCCTGTTTTTTTTATAGTAAAAATGGACTTTCAATCGAAGCAGGAGGTAATAATTAAAGGAATATCTCCAGAGACTTTTAAAACTGAAGAAAGATAAGGAAGACTGCCTTTGATCAGAAGCAGCTGCACATGAACATCATTTATAAGTAAAGGTAAGACCATAATAACGTTTTTTTTATTAAATGTGCTTTTCATGATAAGGTAAGCGCCGGAGTGAGAAGATGTTTTAAAATAATTAGCGCATGCTTGCCCATCCCGCATGCTTTTGGTAAGCGCAGGAGTGAGAAGAGGTTTTAAATTAATTAGCGCCCCTGCGGCTATTCAAGGAAATACGGTATATAATAATTGGAGCCTGAAAAAGGTCAATAACTCATAACAACATTGATTTAAATTCATTATTATTTTTGAGCAATGACACTTAAAATTCATAGGGACGGCGTGGCGAAGTTGGTAGAGTGGCTGTGCCAGCAATCGGAGTGTTGCTGGTTACTGGGGTTCAATTCCCACCTTCTACCTTCCTAGTCACGTCCGTTGTGTCCTTGGGCAAGACACTTCACCCTTTGCCTCTGATGGCTGCTGGTTAGCGCCTTGCATGGCAGCTCCCGCCATCAGTGTGTGAATGTGTGTGTGAATGGGTAAATGTGGAAATACTGTCAAAGCGATTTGAGTACATTGAAGGTAGAAAAGCGCTATACAAGTATAACCCATTTATCATTTATCATTTAAAAACAAATCACACTAAAATTATTGGGGATCCAAAAGGGTCCTACTCATTAAAGTGTTAAAAAATAAATTATACATTTGTTTTACTGTTTACTTTTAACACAATAATCTCGAGATCAACTTCAGATCTATCCATCAATTATAAGTTGTATTGTTGTTTATGTTTTTTGTTTGTTCGTTTAAGGCCCTTCTTTAAAAAACAGCTTAGTTTTTTATATGGCAAACACAAAATATTAGGGCTGTGAATCTTTGGGTGTCCCACGATTCGATTCAATATCGATTTTTGGGGTGACGATTCGATTCAAAATCGATTTTTTTTCAATTCAACACAATTCTCGATTCAAAAAAGATTTTTTCCCAATTCAAAACGATTCTCTATTCATTCAATACATAGGATCCCTGCTTGGCACTCAGCATCAAGGGTTGGAGTTGGGGGTTAAATCACCAAAATGATTCCCGGGCGCGGCGCCGCTGCTGCCCACTGCTCCCCAAGGGAATGGGTCAAATGCAGAGGACAAATTTCACCACATCTAGTGTGTGTGTGACAATCATTGGTACTTTAATCTTTAATCTTAATTCAGCAGGATCTACCCCAGTCTGCTGACATGCAAGCAGAGTAGTAGATTTTTGTAAAAAGCTTTTATAACTGTAAAGGACAATGTTTTATCAACTGATTGCAATAATGTAAATTTGTTTTAACTATTAAATGAACCAAAAATATGACTTATTTTATCTTTGTGAAAATATTGGACACAGTGTGTTGTCAAGCTTATGAGATGCGATGCAAGTGTAAGCCACTGTGACACTATTGTTCTTTTTTTTTTAATTTTTTATAAATGTCTAATGATAATGTCAATGAGGGATTTTTAATCACTGCTATGTTGAAATTGTAACTAATATAGATACTGTTGTTGATAATATTAATTTTTGTTTCACTACTTTTGGTTTGTTCTGTGTCGTGTTTGTGTCTCCTCTCAATTGCTCTGTTTATTGCAGTTCTGAGTGTTGCTGGGTCGGGTTTGGTTTTGGAATTCGATTGCATTGTTATGGTATTGCTGTGTATTGTTTTGTTGGATTGATTAATTTAAAAAAAATAAAATAAAATAAAAAAATATTTAAAAAAAAAAAAAAAAAAAAAAGAATCGATTTTTTAAAAATGAGAATCGATTCTGAATCGCACAACGTGAGAATCGCGATTCGAAATCGAATCGATTTTTTCCCACACCCCTACAAAATATGCAAAATTTTTCCCAAATAATATCTCAAAGTGGAATATTTAATGTGACGTAATTGGAGCCTTGAATATGTCAATAATTTATAATGACATTGATTTTGATTCGTTATTATTTTTTAAAGAAAGAAACAGCCTGCATGGCAGCTTTGTGTTATTAGAGTAAACATTGCAATATTTTCTTGTTACATTTCACTTTGTTGCTCTTTTATATCACTTTTTATGTTTTTTAATCGTATTTTTAGAATGTGCCGTGGGGCCGTTAAAAAATGACCTGCGGGGCGCAAATGGCCCGCAGGTATTTTTGGACACCCCTGATGTAAGACAAAATGTTGTTTCTGCTCTCTTTTTATGTGTTCTTTAAATGTATATTATAGAAGCTTTTTGTGGAATCTAGGATGGTAACTATAGCTGGGTATAAAAATAAACTACATATATAACCCGGCAGACTGTATTTGAGTTTGGATTATTTGAGTTACGGCACAAAATAAATCACGAACACTGCCCAATCATGTCCTTGCTTTATGTATATGTTCTTATCTGCGCAGTGCAAAATACCAAAGTGAACACTAAGCGAAAGTCCAGCAAAGTGCGCACATGTCCGGACCACAAGTGTGAACACAGTCTAAGTAAGTGCAAAAATGCTTAATCCAACAGTAAATAAAGCGTTCATCTTAATGACAAAACTCAGACATATAGATGTTTATCTACTGTATGAAGGATTACAGATTTAAGATTGTTTGGACTTGACGGTGGTCCTTTCTAGCCTTAGTATTTGTTTTTGCATTACCGTCAGGCAGGGTGCGGAAGACGGCTGCAGGACTGAAGCTGCCAAAACCAGCCATAGTGCGCGCCCGGACCTGCACTTCATACTGCGTGGCCCTGCGGAGGTCCGTCAGCACGGCCTGGTTTCTGCTGCTCTCAGCGTAGTGGCACTGATCTTCACTGCGCCGCTCCTGACACACAGAATGAGAACACTGTTTGGCAGGGTCGGAGGTGTGAGAGAAACTGCGACGAGTGAGGAGACGACGGACATGTCAGACACCAGACGCCAAAAATACTGCACTTTGTGCGTTTATCCCCGGTGGTTTCTGCCAAAATTAATCACAGCTTTCAAGGCTGTTGCTTGATAACAACAAAAGATAATTGCGTAGTGTTAATTAGAAGTAACAGACTATTAGAAGACAAAATCTAATGAGTTGAACCAATTTTATGCCTTTACAGATAATAATTGTTTATCATATAATTAATGTCACTGTAGCCTGCAGTACATCACAGCAAGATTTTTAATAATTTGGTTCCTTTATTTAGCCTGAAAATAATCGCCTTGCCGTTTTACACAACAAAAACAATAATCACAGTTATGAACTAAATCAATCAAATGGAGCATTGTTACATTTGAAAAGGCAATGAAGTTGATTGGAGCTGTGTTGGATTTCATTATATACTGCATTATCTAATGTTCATATAAAAATTGAGTGTGCATAAAAGACAATTCAAAGTTTAGTTTAGTTTGGGGACTAACTTACCTTCTCACAGTAGCGTAGTTGATATTGCAGGATGGTGTAATGTGGCTGCACAGGGACAGACCAATGTAGAGTCAGACTGCTCTCTGTGGAGTCACTCTTCTGAATCACAGACACCAGTGACGGCACTGCGCAGAAGATGGTAAAGAATATTTTAGCGGCTGCTTTCAATTCTCCATACATTTCTTGCAACCGTCTTGTTACCGTCGTAGCTGGTGGTAATGTTGACAATGTCGCTGGCGGGGTCCTTGCCGCTGAGCTGAGACACCCCGTTGAGAGCCTGGACAGTGAAGGTGTAGGTGGTGTGAGGCAACAGGCCCCACATCTCCACCCTGCGACTCGTCAGGCCATGCTGGGCTGGTCGGTAGCTGACGCTATTGCCGCATGATAAACATGGTCCCTTCTGCGTCCGGCAGGAGAAACATTTGATTGTGTAGCTCAGGTCAGTTCTGCCGCCATCGTCCAGAGGCTCGTTCCACTCCAGTCGGAGGGAGGTGCCGTTGATTTGCGAGGCGATGCTACGTGGGGCTGAGGGCGGCCCTGTGGGTAAACATGCAATAGTCAATTAATTGCTCAAACACTGTGAGTAACAGATTATTAGCAGTATTTACCAGGGTTGAGTTAGGGCACTTTTGCTTATGTCGCACCCTATAAATGCAGTAAATTACCTATTTAAAAATGTAAACATTCTGAAAGTCACTACTTTTTTCCTACACTTTAAACCGCGAGGCTTATTAGACGGAGCGGCTAATTTGTGGATTTTTCTTCGCTGACGGCAATAATAAAAATAATTTCATTTAAAAAAAAAGCAAATAGGGTTTTTTAATGTTTGTGTTATGGCGCAATCTTTTGGACAGATTCGTTCACTGCAGGTGCTGCAGTGTCCTTCCATTTATTGGTAGTGCTGTTCAGTCTTTTAGCCATCCATAGTGTTTCTACTCGTATGGATTCTTCTTTCATCACTCCAAGCAACTTTTGTAAGTTTTACACCATCAGTAAAATTGTACTTACTAAACAGTCCCATGTGTGATGTCTGTAGGAGTGTTTTCACGCATATTTGTATGCACTATCGTATTGTAATGACGCTAGCGTCGTGAGCATTAGTTAACATGTTTACGAGTGTCTGTGTTAGTATTATTAACTTACAATAACATTATTGTGTATTGTATCAGTTTGACAAATTCCTCATTAAACTCACAAAGACGTGACCGAAACAAAAAAAAAATTCTAAAATTTTGTGGGTGTGGCTTATATCCCGCGCTCTATAGTCCGGAAAATACGGTAATTCACTTGATCATACCGAAATGAATAGTATTGTGCTTATAGCAAATCGTGCATACAATTAATTGTATTTGTCCATCTAACAAGCAGACAACTTTTGTAATTTCAGAAATCAGTATTTTTTTTAAACTTTAAATGCTTTTCGATGTAAACCTTTTTTTTTATCTGAGGATAATTTTAGCTGCAATAACTTCCTTAATTATCAGTATAGTTTTTTTAAATAGTTTTTTATACCGTTTTTATACCGTATATATGTATATCTATATATATATATATATATATATATATATATATATATATATATATATATATATATATATATATATATATATATATATATATATATATACAGTATATATTTTTTATTTATTTTTTTATTATTATTATTATTTTTTTCCTTAGGTATAATTGTATATTAATATGTTGGTAACAAATACAAAAAATAATATTTTTATGACAAAAATTCTTAAGTTCGAGAAGAATCTGCAGAAGTAGCCAATATGGTGGACTGGGACATAATGATAATATGAGCAATACAATGTGAAATTATATGACTTGATTATTGTTACACATATTGTTTTTTTATCCATACTTATATTGTTTGGTTTGATCTACTAGCTGTGGTCTGTGATGCTATTGCCACTGTCCTGTATCTCTATGTGGTTTTGCTGCTTTTGGATCCTTCATTTCCTTGGAGATCAATAAAGTTCCATCTAATTTAATCATGATTGAGACAGATCAACAGTGCCTCTAAATTCCTTCTAAGTCTATCTGATAGCTCAGTTACAGCTCTTTTTATTACCAAATATATGTTATATGTGTTTTATGTCGCACGTTTGCACCAAGAAAAATTCCTAGTTTGTGAACCCGTTCTCAAACAATGGCAATAAAACTATTCTGATTCTGATTCTGATTCTCTGATGGTTACAGCCAAGAACTTCACTCATTTGGGCACTTTTTTGGGAGGAATTTTGACCATCATTCACAATCCTTATGACAGATGAAGACATACACGTCTTTCTCTTTCCTGAGAAAACGCAGGTAATGGAGAGTCATCTGTTCTTTTAAAAACACAGCAAAAACACACCAACAACGCTCTATTTACATACTGTGACCTGCATAATAACCAAGCTATACCAACAATGTTATTGTGAGAGCTTACGTTGAGGAACTACTTTTCTGGCATAGTAATACAGCACTTTGCTCACAGAGACACTCACATTGCTCATACAAGTCACTAGCGAGAAGTAAGCCAGCTACTGGAAAAGTGAATGCTAAATTATAAATCATGCCTCTCACCTATATAGTAAAAGGTTGTGGCCATAAGCCGAGAAGTTGGTCAACTTTGATATTCCACATGTGACCAACTAAAACTCCGAACTGACTAAATCAGTGGAGAAAAATCCTAATATAGATTTTTCTCTCCAAAATTGCGATTGTGATTCAATTAGCAATTTTTATATTTTATACATATGAATGCATAAAACATAACATGCATAACGAGTGAAGGAAGACATGTTACTTTTACACAATGGACCATTTGGCTTTGTAATCATATTTTTTTCGTCCTAATTTGAGTTACTTTGCAGAACTTCTCACAGGCGCGTCGAGTTGCTCTCCCCTCACTGAGACAAAGATTGTGAACGACTGAAAAGAGGGCTCACTGTGGTCAGTTAATTCTACTGTTAAATAAACGCGCTCAGGTGGTGAGAGCGATGTACGGAGTGAGACGTCTTTCTCTCTGTTTGAAGAGAGACAAATAAACACGAGGCTCAACAATTGTGATTGGCAAACACGTCTGTCAGTCAAATACCGGTGATGGCAGAAATAAATAAAACAACTATTTATCGCACTAACTAAAACCTCACTGTCGATTTGATGTTGATTAATCGTGCAGCCCTATACTGGCTCTCAACTTAGCTCCAAAGACGTCGCTTGTAAGTCTGAGCAAGATGATAGTTTGTTCTCAGCATTTTTTACCTGAGGGTTATGCTGAAATTACTCTTGTGCTGAAAGATACAACCATCCCATCAGTATGCATCACAGTGAAAGTTGATATGGTAGTAAGTGACTATTTTGTTATGTTGTCGATTAAACATATAGCACTAATGCTTAGAGTTTCATTAGAGATGGACCTGCTCAGCACCCAGCTTATAAAATGTGTGGCTCATCCTTCTTATATTCATGTTAAAAAAAACTAAGGTCCTGGATCCTCATTTGTCCCAAAGCAATTGTCGTTGTCATCTCTCATGAAGTCTGCAATGATTAACACTGAACGGGCTTTCGATGCTCTTGTCGTTGACAGAAGTAGCATTTGTTCCTATGTGCTCTGTGAAATCAATGCGCCCAGGAGAGAAGTTCTGGTAATGTTCAAAATGTGAATTGTGAAGTGAATTATATTTATATAGTGCTTTTCTCTAGTGACTCAAAGCGCTTTACATAGTGAAAACCCAATATCTAAGTTACATTTAAACCAGTGTGGGTGGCACCGGGAGCAGGCGGGTAAAGTGTCTTGCCCAAGCACACAACAGCAGCGAATAGGATGGCGGAAGCGGGGATCGAACTTGGAACCCTCAAGTTGTTGGCACGGCCACTCTACCAACCGAGTTACACCGCCCGGAATGACCAAAATACTGTAAAAATTACATGTTATCATTAATGTGACAGTTACTCCATTACATATATACTTGCAGCATTTATATAAAACAATGTTGGAGGTTTTTTCTGATGTTTCTAGAGGGCTTTAGAGGTGAAATAGGTCAATTGCCATTACCTGTACTGTTAGACACTTCTTGCTAGCAGTTTTTCACTATTTATAATGCACAAAAAAGAGAAAGACGTGTGTTCTTGTATCACATAGGGATTATGAATGATGGGCAGATTTAAAAACGTACAGTTTCACTTTAATTGTTTCAAGATTCACTCAATCAATTCCACAAACTCCAATCCATAAATGTTTTAATCAATGATCATCAATCTAACCTAATGTTGGAAACACTTCACATCATATATATCATATGAATGTTTGTATTGTGTAATCCCTCTACTAAAATCAAAATTAACCAATAATTTCATTTTTGCGCCTGTTGTGGAAATCTGATGCAATCAAAGTGTATCAAATGTCTCCATCAAATCCAATTATAACCCCTCACGCTCCGTTTTTACCACCGGTTCACCTTTTCATGACCTACACAGTGCATTTGTTTGCCGCTGAAGACATATTACTTAGTCTTTACATGTAGCCAGGAAGCAGAACAATGATCCCGCAGAGCCCTTCGCGTCACAGCGGGAGCGTATGGTGGCAGAATTTAACTGGTCCAATTACGCCTCGCCGGAACGCGCATGATAATGATCGTTGTCTGAAAATGGTGAGGGGATAGCTGTTGCCTCGAGCCGAGAAGAAGCAAAGAGCCACTGAGACTGCCACTGCCAAGGAGACAGAGCTTTGTCACCGAGCCTCCAGCTGCCGTACGTGCAAATAGTTTTCTCACTGGAAACCCAAGTGGGCCAACATCACACACACACAAGCAATCACCCGGGGGAAGGTAGTTTGAAGGTGATTCATTTTCACACTTGAAAATCAGATTTAACGTCGGCTAACAGATTTAGATTGAGAGGCAGCCTGGACCGAAAAAACAAAGTCGGGAATAGAAACGGGTTCATTAAGTAATTTGCAATTCACATTATCAATAACAATCAGGTTGCATTCATGTGATATCACACTTGTGTCAATTGAGAATGCCAAGTTTCACATCCTCTTTAATGGCTACTATGAGGAAGCACACCTAACTGCTAAACCCCCTCCCCACAATTCACACATCCAACAAGAAGTACTTCTTACCCACAGTACGCTAATCGTGCCGGGGCTTATTTTGCACCTAAAGCGTGCCACACACCATTGACAGTGGCGGGCTAAGGCATGGCACCAGGACATAACCTTTTCAAAAGGCAGTTTTTGTGCCCTATAGCTTTTACCATCCAAAAACAATGTTACGTTACATTAAATGGAGAAGGATCAAGCACTAGGACCAAACAGTAGCCTAGTTTCCTTTAGATCTTACTCCATTGTTGTGGTCATGATTCCACGCTCTACTGTCACTGGAAGTTGTTGGAGACGGAGTTTGATATCAGAAGCTTCATTTACATCAAGGGAACCCTTCCGCGGATGCCTACAGAACTTTCAAGAATTCAAGGAACTTCATTGTCATACCAGCATCCATGAGATGACACAAACTTTGGTACCCAAGGTCCTAGATGTAGCTCAAAGTGTACAACAAGAACAACAGTATGTGCAAAATAGTTTAAAAAGAATAGGATGTAAATCGACTAGGTTACAAATATCATAGGTTAATACGAATAGATTATAAATAGAATCAAATGAGTAGAAAAATACAATAAATTGTGATCCAGTAATGCAAATAGAATGTAAAAATTATAACAGCAAACCAAACCAAATAAAAGCCCAGTTGAGCACAGTTGGTGCATGTGTGCAAGTTAAGTGTTTCTTATGGCTTTTAGCACGTAATGACTAAGGCTGGGTAAAAAAAATCGATTTGATCGATTATGCATCGATGTCTTTTAAATTTTGCGATATCATTTCACAAGGCATAATATTGATAATTATATCCGCTCTCGCCAGCGTTGAGCGGCTTGTTCTGGAAGTGAACCATAGTACATTAGGATCATACAACGTAAATATCCGACTGAAATTGTTATTATTATTGATTGAATTAGTAACTCAGAGTGTTGCGAGATCACCACTGAAGAAAGGACGGCAGCTGTACTCGGAAAGTGTTTTTGTTTACATCTTCATGCCCTTGAAAGCCGCACTTTTGTCACATGTGCCAGAAAAACAATGTTCCTTCACAAATCCTGTCAGACTGCGCTAAATTAGAGTCCCAAAAGAATAGCATACATATTTACTGTTTATTTTGCACTTGAGGAAACAATACTTTATTCCAATTTGCATTAATGGAAGGATGGAACTTTCACTTTCACTGACAATTCTTTTCCTGTTTCAAAATTTTACTTTTGAGACTTTTAAGAAAGTTTAAACTGTCAAAAGTTGTTTATGGGAAGATAAAAAACTACCGGTAAGTACATTTGTATTTTGTAACAGATTTTCAGACACACAAACTATGTTTCTTCCAAATATCATTGTCAGTGGAGGACTAGGTGAAAAGGAATGGCTAAGCATGCTACAAACACACAGAGAAGGAAGACGCAAGAAAAAAAAAGCTTCAATGTAAAGTAAGGGTGATCGATTCAGCTGTTGATACTATTGATACTTAAAATAGTATCAGTACCGTATTTTCCGCACTATAAGGCGCACCTAAAAACCTCCAATTTTCTCAAAAGCTGACAGTGCGCTTTATAATCCGGTGCGCCTTATATATGGACCAATATTGAGCCACAACAGGTCTCGCAACTACGAGACCTTCTTCTACTAAACGCTTCTTCTTCTACGGGGGAAAATGAAGTTGGCGGCTGCTTACCGTAGAAGAAGAAGCGTGTGGTGCATGCTGGGATATATGACTGCGCGAGGCGTGCCGTTTCATTTCCATTTGTGTGTTTATGTAAAGACCCCAAAATGGCTCCTATTAAGAGACACGCTTACGACGCAGAGTTTAAACTCAAGGCGATAAGTCACGCAGTGGAACACGGGAATAGACCAGCAGCGGGCATGTTGGATGGCGTATTCGCCCAACTGTTTAATTCGGACACTGAAGAAGAAGAATTTGAGGGATTCGTGGATGAGGAATAACTTAATAAAGTGAGCTTTACATGTTTATTTTGTGTGTTGTGTTGTGTGACATTAACGTTTGAGCAACTTTGAGTTATTGATATATTGTTATTGCTTTGCACTATTTCGAGTGTTACTATATTGTGATTGCACGTTTGATTTACCGAAACAGTATCAGACTGTTTTTTACATGTTTATTGAATCGAGGAAAAGTTCCCCTCCACAATGTGATATAAATGTTGCACTACATGTTATACCTTGCTGTTGTTAAAAGATAAACAAAATACCACGTCACTGACTTTACCTCGGAGAAAATAACAAAACAGCTGTTTATTCATTTTGGGAGTGAACGGAGTTGTCAGAACGCTGGTTTGTAATATTATTATTACCTCTTGTGTAATTTATTTTTACCCCATATTTGTTCCCACTACCGCACCTTAAATTGGAGTCCTTAATCTCGTTATATGCAAATATAATGACAATAAAGTCCATTGTATTCTATTCTATTTTAATCTATTAATAAAGTTTGACTGACCTATTTGACTGTTTTTGTTGACATTCCCTTTAGCGCAGCTCCATCTAATGGATGCATAACGTAACCCTAGCCTCTACTGTAGCGTCTATTCTATGCGCCTTTTAACGCGGTTCGCCTTATAATGCAGTGCGCCTTATATATGAACAAAGTTTTAAAATAGGCCATTCATTGAAGGTGCGCCTTATAATCAATCCGGTGCGCCTTATAGTGCGGAAAATACGGTATATAAATGATACTGAAGTGATTAGGTCAATATTTATCTTTTTCTTGTTCTTATTAAAAATATTTTTTGTCGTTTTAGTTAGGAAGTAAGTATCTGGAAGGAGCGCTATCGCAGGTCCTTTCTACCCACAGCCTAAGGCTTTACAACGCACTTATGTGATTACTGTGCTGTTTTTTTTCGTGGTGTGTCGTTAGTGATTTTTGTTGTATTTTATCTTTTATCTATACATATTAGTGAGCAATATGTAGTATGTATTACTATTTTTTGGTTTTTCATTTTGCTTTACTTCTGTTACTGTATGTAAAAACCTGCACTGCAACAATGTAATTTCCCCATTGTGGGATAAACAAAAGTATATAGCCTAAAGTACTTATTACTTTAGTTATTGTACACTAGCCACTTAATTTTGCAGCATCTGATTTACAACAATACTAGTAAATTCTACATTAAATACGTTAAACTTTATACTAATGTATTATTGTTTTTAATTTAAATACTTGCTATAAAACATTTTCAGTTCTATAATCTATTGTCAAAGTATCGGATCTGGGCTTGAAATCAAATCAGATCTGAGGCAAAAAATTGATTCAGGATTAGAGGCCAAAAATATTCATCATGACATCCCTATTAGTAATTCTGAAATATATATTTAAAAAAAACATATATTCTGTTAAACTACTAATGGTGTAACATAAGTTAGCCAGTGGTGTTCTTCCTGGTTTAAATGTATTTTACTTTGAGCAAGTTTCAAACTGCCCCTTTACATGTTTTTTAGAGTCTGTGCGTGCGCATGCTCAGGAATTTGTTGAGTCCCACCCCACCCCACCTCTGAAATCAACATTTTAACCTTGTCTCTGGTTTTAAAGACACAAGTATATGTTTGCTTAAGGACAAGAGGCGTGTTTGTGTGGACATGGCCTCAGTCAGCATTGAGGTGTAACGTAAAACCATCAATGGCTACTTAAACTTTTGAGTAGGAGCCCGACCCCCACAATAATCTGTCACTAAAGACATGCATCTCAATGGTCAGTTTTGGGACAAAAGCCACAAAACAGATTATAGTGCGGTGAAAACAGTAGCACCAGAGGCGGCAAAAAAGCAAGTGTGTACTTTCGCACCTTTACATTCCCATACAAAAATGAATTACATGTTTACTCACTCGTGCACGGTGTGTCTGGAGAGTCGGATTGTGCCCGGAAGTATCCAGGCCGACATACACATACAGCCTCCCCCCTGATGGAGGTGTGGCTCGCTCCTGGACAGACTGTGCACTGTCCCTCTGCGGTGGACTTGAAGTGACCCACGGGACAATCTGTGGAGGACAAATTAAGGAGAATGAAGCTTTTATATTGAATGTGACCTGTGGCTGAATCCTACATGCGCATTAACTGTGCTCAGGTGCCAGATGGCTGCATGTAATGAGAAGCAAGTCATAAATCAGACAGTCTAGTTGGCCTTTTTTAATGAGCGGGTTCAACCAAAACATGATCCTTACACATTTCCTGTTGACATTTTTGTGTTTAGTACGATGAGCATTCTGCAGTATGTGGATGCTCCTTAAGAACACTTGGCTACAGGAAGTTCCTTCATAGCCTTCTTTGTCTGAAAGATGAACCGAAGTTCACTTAAAGCTACAAATCAGCGAGTCAAACACAAATCAAGGTGTCGTCTTGAGTAGGAATAACACTTCCAACTGCTAACTGGCCCGCTGGGAAATAAACCAGTGAGCTTTATGGTGTAGGGAGGGCTTTGTTGCAAATAATCAAGCTCATCCATCAAACGACATAAACTTGACAGCATGCATGTGTTGCACATTCTAGCGAGAATATATGCATTGTCTGTAAGCAAGATAATGCTATTAGACTCCATTTAATTTTCTCAAAGAGGCAGCCTCTGGAGCAAATACACCCTTCAATCTTCTTATAAAGGCAATTTCCTCTAATGGTTTGGTGAGTGTTTTATTTTCTTAATAACAGAAAGCTGGAAATACAGACTTCACAATAAGCAAAGACCTCTGGACAAACCATAAAAATATACTTTTCGAACATATTGAATGGTGCAAGTGTAAATATAACTGCCAAAAATGTTTAACACAAACTCTTTCCTTGCTTTATGTGCATTCTGCTTATGAATCCATGCTGTTGTGATGATGTCACCATGCATGTGTGGGGATCTTGCTAATTGGACTCATTAGACAGAGCTGCTGAGAGAATCACCCACCAACTCCCACCTTTGATGTGCTCATAGCGATATAGTCCCCATCCCACACACACTCCTCTCCCTTCTATCGCACTCAGCCATAAGTTGCCCCAGCAGTAAGCCTTTGACCCCGCTCTTCCCCTCTGAGATAAGTGCTGACCTCTCCCCCGTCCCTTCAGTGTCACCACTTCCCCTCCTCATTAAATGCACTGCCCTCTCACGTCCTCTGCAAAGCGCAGACTTTCAAACCGCCCCACCCTCAGCACACCATTGTTTTCTCTTATTGCCTGTGGAGGAGGAGTCGCCTGCCAGCTAACATCATCTCCTTCCTACCTGTACATCTTGCGTGTCCGTCGGCGGCCTCATATCCAGGAAGGCAGGCGCAGGAAGTGGTTGGCTGGCCCACCCACTGGCCGTCTTCTCCGCAGAAGAGCTTGGGAGGACGAGGTCGGGGTCCCTGCTGTGAGGCGTGCTCCACGCACTCACCCTGCGCCTCTTGCACCAGAGTGCGGGGAACCGTCTCGGGGAATGAGGAAAGAGCGCTGATCAAGGGGGGACACTTCTTGAAGAAAACCCTGACGGAGAGCAGAGCCATGCAGGCGCCCTGAGCCTGAAAGGCCAAGTAGAAGCCTCTCTTGGACAAAGGGCCGAGTCTTAAGGTTTTTATGTTGGATTTCCTCTCGTCCTTCCTGAGGAGAAAGTCTGCAGCCACTGTATCCACCTAGGACAGAAAAGCAGAATGAATCTTATTAGGGCCACATTCCAGCACACAAGATCAACAGCTTCAACCCATTATGGACACATCACATATGCTTTACATTAGAGGTCTTTAACAGGGGGTCCACTTACCCTAGGGAGTCCGCAGAGGTACTGCAGGGAGGTCGTGAAAATTTTTGTTTGATTAGACTCTTCAAAAAACATAAAAACGTGAATAAATAATTATACCGTATCATTATATTTATGTTAGCCTTTATACTGAATTTGCACTTTTTTTTTGGAATTTTGCCTATCGTTCACAATCCTTATGAGAGACAAGAAGACAACATTTTTTATTTTTTTCCGCCATCCAACATATAAAAATCGGCTCGTTCTAGGTGTCTAGTAATGCAGCTAACGGGAGCAATCAATTCTACCTCTAAGTCACTTTAAAAATGCATTCAAAAACCGTCAACAATATTATGTTCCGTAACCTGTATAATAACCAAACTGAAGAGACATTGTTATTATAACACTGAGGAACACTTTTCCTATCATAGTAGCACATCGGCGTGCTTCGTATTAGCTGTAAAAGCTAGTTACAGCAAAAAATAAGCTAGCTTCTACGTCAACATGAAACACGTTTGAGTTTGTAATGCACAACACTGCGATAGAACACCAATTTGTACTGACTGAAAAACATGAACAATCATATTACAGTATCTGTAAAGTATTAGCCCACATTTCATGTTTTGTTTGTATACAGCTAAGCTAGCCAGACAGCATATGTACTGTAGTTGTACTAACACACATGACGTGCTGCTTGTATAATGATTGATATTAAAGTGACTCAATTGATGGACAGTTGTTTGTCTAGTCCAGCTGGCCCGGGACGTTTCCTCTTGATTTTGGGTGAGCACGCCATTTATGTCAAAATAGCTTGGCTCCAAGATCCACATTTATAATGTCAAAATCACTTTCACCTCACTCTACCAGCTTCCGTCTGCTCCAACGTCTCACTCTTCCTTTGTGCCCGCTTCTATAAGCAGCAGTATATTTAGCTTCAAAAGTATAAAGTTGTAAATCCTCATATGTCCAAAAATAGTCGTCTTTGTTGTTTGTTACCAAGTCTGCCATGATTAGAACACACACGAGTGTTTGATTCCGGAAGTAGGAACACACATGTTGCCAGAAGTCAGACGTGTGCTGCTATGGAAACAGAGATCAATGCGCGGAAATGATTAAAATGACCAAAATCATGTAAATATTGAACATATTAAATATTGCTATGAAGGTGTCTGTTACTAAATTATATTTATACTTGCAGCGTGTATATAAAATGTTGCTGGAGGGTTTTTAAGTTTTTTTTAGAGAGCTTTGAAGGTTACATCGGTGACTTCATTAGCTGCATCTTTCTATCGTTTTTTTATCGTCTTTAAAATCATTTAAAAAAGACATGTGTTCTAGTCTCTCATAATGATTGTGAACGATAGGCAAAATTCCAAAAAAAGTGCAGTTCTCCTTTAAGATAGCTAACGATAGCGCTCTTGTATCCAGCAAGCATCTCGCCTGCTAGTTGCCAGCTAGCTAATAGCGGCACTATACAATATTATTAGAACAACTTTGAGACGAGTTTAATTTAAAACACAATTTATTACAGCATATATAATTAGTGGTTCCCCGCTTAATCTATATTCGTTTTGGCGGTCTAGGACACTAGTTGCCAGCTAACTAATAGTGGCGCTATACTGTATTCTTTGAACATCTTAGTATTGCACAAAAACAAGGTGTCTTTACAACACATCTCTCCAGCTGTCATCTAGTGACTAGTGTGCCAGCTGCCAGCTAGCGCTTGGCGTACTAGTTGCCAGCTAGTATGGTAATTAGGGTACTAGCTGTTCGCTAGCAAATAGAGGCTCTATACTGTATTATTTGAATATTTTAGTATTTCACAATAACATGGTAGTTTTCGGGCCAGTTTAATTAAAACACAATTTTGTACAAGATATAAAGTAGGGGGTCTCCGCTCAATCGCTTCATCAGTTTGGGGGTCCTTGGCCCCCCTGCTTTATATTATTAAAACTCTACATTGATTTACTACATTCTTGGCAACCATTTCACAATAACATGGTAGTTTTCTGGCCAGTTTAATTAAAACACAATTTTGTACAAGATATAAAGTAGGGGGTCTCCGCTCAATCGCTTCATCAGTTTGGGGGTCCTTGGCCCCCCTGCTTTATATTATTAAAATTCTACATTGATTTACTACATTCTTGGCAACCATTGTTTCCCTATACTATACACGTTTTCCATGCAGATGTGACACATGCTCCAGCGTGAGGCCGTCACTGTGAAAAAAACACTACCTATAGTATAGTTTGAAAATATTTATAGTCCCTCAGCATGTTCAAGAATCAAGACCAGAAAACTTTATTGATCTCTGAGGGAAACTTCAGGGACAGCTGCATCATTTGGTTCTGTTTGGTCGCATTGAGAGAATTAAACCATATAAATTATACTGGGAAAGGGATCATATTTATCAACAAATGGGAGGCGTTTCCATAATAACCCTTGACACAATGTATGTATTTATAATACACTATAGGGACAAGCGTAATCTGACCAAAAACACCTGCAAACACTAACAAATGGAAGCACATAAGGTGTTGGTGTCATTTTAGGGCGTTTTTTTTGGTGATTAGATGTATTCCAACAAAAAAGAGAGAGTGGCAAAAGATACCTTTACAAGAGGCACCGCCACAATGGATAAAAAAATAAATAAATAAAACCATCAAATAAATCAGCATACGATTAAAGTGTATACTTCCTATTTTTTTAAGAACTGTGACAAAATAATGAAATTTGCCATTTTGGAATTAAAGCTACAGGTAATAGGTAGCATTGAGTGCGCCCAAACACACAATGGACATATAACAAACCATTTTAACATTTGGATGAAAATAATTTGCAGTGAATGAAGCCCATTGACATCATTAAATTAAGTATTGAACAAGAATACTATATTTACAATTATGTCAGTTGAATCACTAAAATAAAATACATATTATCAACATAATGTATCTGTAGCTGTAATTACTAAATGCTAAATGCCATATTGTTTTCAAATGTCTTAATTAAAGCTGAAACTCAGCACTTCAATTAAATGCTGATTTGTTTATTAACTATGTGTATACTGTAAAGGCAAAATCTTGAAAACAAAATGGCATCTCCAAATACTTTTGGACCTTACTGTAGCTAGCTTCACAACAACAACATTGGTAGCAAAGAATGTAAAAGTTGTGGGGACATTTACAGTATCATCAAATATTTAGACATACTTACTGCTAGAAATTAGGTGTTCTAAAGCTGTTGATTATATTAGAGATGTACGGTACATCACTTTTGTCAATAGACATTAAGGCTGCAGCTACCAATTATTTTAGTAATCGAGTAATCCATTGTTAACTTTGTTCGATTAGTTATTAGTAATTGTATATAACACACTTTACAGCCTTAATGTGTATTTTGGAGGAAAATAGTTGAAATAATTTTTTTTTTGATTGCCATAACTTTCTTTTTTTCTAATAAATGCACATCCTCAACATTGAAATAGCGCTTTTAACATGTGTGCATTAATAATAATAATGAAAATCTCTGTTTTCCACAGCTGCAGATCATTTCACCCATGTGCTCTCATGTGCGCTCTATTGCTGCGGCCAGGCGGAAACTATGTCCACGTATTTAAAATTCCGTGCACTCCATGCAGTCTGGATTTAATGAATTTTTCATAGATTAAACGATTATTCGAAGCAACGGAATATAAATTGAAGCATTTTTCCTGATCTAACTATTCGAGTAATCGTTGCAGCCCTAGTAAATATTATAAAATGCATTTTATTACATTTGAATGTGGACCTTTTTTGTAAAAATGTGTAAAAATACAAAAAAATATGTTGTTTTTAATTAGTTTGTTGCTATTTTCCAACCATAAAAATTTAAGGCCAGTATGTGAATAGTTTTGGACTTAATAGAAAATAGCAGCTTCCGCTCTTCTCAGAAGGGTTTCTACAATCTGTTGGAATTTTTGTCCACTGATCCTAGCAAGGTCAGAGGTCACTGATGTCATATGATAACATAAGAAGTGGGCCTCAACACCTGCTAGCTCCCAAGAAAATCAACAAGTGGGCGTACCTTTTTGTAGGGGTTCTCCATCCATGGCGGGTACGTGGCCGTGGCCTCGTTGGAGTCGGCCTGGTAGTAGTAGAGGTTAAAGGTCTCCTTGCAGCTGCGGTGGTGGCCGTTCCCGGAGGAGCACTCCATCATGGTGAAGCGCAGCTCCACGTAAACTTGGGAGGCCACCCGTCGCTGTATGAAGCCGCTGCGCAGCCAGTGGCTGAAGGAACTGTCAGTCTGACAGATCTGGTAGATCCTCACGCTGTTGTTCTCCTCGTCTAAACCGCTCATTTCCTCCCACTGAGAGCAAAGACAAGTTTTAGAACCCGCTGCTTGAGAGGGAATGTGACCCAGAAAGCCAAGCAGAAGGACGTTTTTGTTAGCGTGTCTGTATTTAATTGTCCAGCAAAAGCTGGAGCCCTTTAGCAGCAGCCACATTAAAAGACTCTCATTTAAATAATGTTCTATTCTTTATTGGCCTGCTGTTGCTTTCCTGTCGGAGGCGTGTGCTGCAGCACAACCTGGATTCTTGGCTTTTTAAATCATTCTTCCCACTGCGCTGCAGCGGAGCTTGTGGGATTTTAAGTCCCACTTGTCAAGCAGAATATCAAGCAGCAACCGAGACTGCCTTGGCTCCAGTAACATAGAAATGATGGCACAAATGAGTGACATAGACCACAAATGTAACACCAAAATATGTAAATGAACAGAAGTCATGTTCACCATCAAAATGTTCCAGAGTGCAGGAAACCCCCTTGACATGAACATCATCAAGGCTCAATGGAGCATATTTGCTGAGGAATCTCAGTTATGTAAATATGCAAATGTTTACCAAAAAAATCTCTGCGCAGATGATGTGTTGAAGGAGGCAGCAGAGAGAGAGCGGTGGCGCACTGAGAGACAGGTTCTTAGTTATTTTCAAGAGTTTTTCACTTTTAATCCTAAATGAAACATTGTGGGCTGTGGGAGCTCTTATTTCCATAAACAAACGCTGATTGTGGGGAAGACGCACAACACACCCAGCACGGACTGAAAACACACGTGGAGTAAAATACAGTCTATTAGAGACATTCTTTTGAATGATCTAATGCAGTGGTTCTTAACCTTGTTGGAAGTACCGAACTCCACCAGTTTCATATGCACATTCACCGAACCCTTCTTTAGTGAAAAATAAAATGTTTTATTTATTTATTTTTTCAAATTCAAGACAAAGTTATATGTTTTTTTTACTAGTGCACAAAATGAACTGTGCATGGACATCACCTTGTTCAAAGAACAAAACCAACACAGTGCATGAACTCACAACAAATTACAACACTTGTAAATCAGATGGAAATTTAGAGGGAACATTGTTTGGGGGTATCCATAATACTTAGACTTAGACTTCCTTTTTATTGTCATTCAAATGTTAACTTTACAGTACAGATACGATAGGGAGAAGTTTTTATTTGCACGATTGATTGATTGATTGAATGAAACTTGTATTAGTAGATTGCACAGTACAGTACATATCCCGTACAATTGACCACTAAATGGTAACACCCGAATACGTTTTTCAACTTGTTTAATTAAGTCGGGGTCCACGTTAATCAATTCATGAGTCTGGTGTGTCTTGACCGCAGCGACGGAGGCTCTGCCGAACCCCTGAGGCCGACTCACCGAACCCCTAGGGTTCGATCGAACCAAGGTTAAGAACCACTGATCTCATGTGACATAATTCATCATGCAGCTGCATGATTTTGAAAATAAATTAATGTTTTTCGCGGTGGGGACGTGCATGTGTGTTTTAAAGAAATCACATTGTTTTTTACTTGTAACATCATTATATCATCATTATATTGCACTCCTTCAATGGTCTTCCTGCTGTTCATCATGGAAGGTACCGGAAGATAGTGTTAATTTTGTTGGCTAATAATTTTCGTCTCAGTTGTCTTCAACAACCTATTTTCCCCTGATGAAAACAACCCAACTACAAGTCTAAAACAAATGTGCATTGACTAAGGTCCTGTGTACATTAAGCTGGATAACTCCTTCAGTGCTTACCACACATTCATTTATTTGTGGCGGCCCGCCACGAAAGAATTACGTCCGCAACAAATAGATTTTTATTTTATTTTATTTTTTTATTTTTTTTATTTTATTTTTTTTGTCCTGTCCAGCTTCTCAGGCAAATCATATAGTTGATGTAAATGCCCATATAGGCTGTTCAGATTTACTTTACAAAAGAGAAGTGTAGGATACTTCTCTTGTTGCCTTATTTGTATTTGACCACTACTGTTTTCTGTTTATTTGTTACTGACACCTCTGCCTCTGTTTCACTTTATGTTGCTGGTAAATAATATGGTTGTAGTAGTAGGCTAAAGTTAAATTATTTAGTATGCACTAATTAAAGGGGCAGAGCTTTAAGAGACATTTTAGCTTTTATATTTTATAAGATATATTTTTTGTAAGAACCACAATTAATAAATATATTTCAGTGAATAACTTATTGTTCAAATCTGTATATAAATATGTACATAAAGTGTTGTAATTATATTGTAAAATGGATGGATGGATGGATGGACGTTTAAAACAAAACTGTTATTATTAATTAGTAAGTATACATTTTTTGAGCCTTTTTAGAGAAAATCATTTCATTGTAGTAAATTATGCAAATTACTCGATGATGTCATGGTGACATCATCGAGTAATTATATGTTGCTCATAGCCACGCCCATAGCCACGCCCCCACCGCCACAGGTATCTTGGCAGTTTATGGGAAACAATGTCCTTAAACAAATAATTATTTAACCTAAGCATCGTGTCAGCCACACTAAACCATTGTTTAAGGTCCCCCTACTTGGATAATTTTTTACACGGGTAAGTGCGTCGTGTATTTCTTGAATCTCCGGCTCTTAGCTTTGTATGGACTCATCGAATGTTTACAAACAGAGTTCGGAGAGGAAGTGACGCCAGAAAGACTACGCCCCACACAGGAAGTGACGTCAAAAAGAATGCACCACAGTCAGCTTCATAATAAAGCGGTTTCGTAACTCGGAGCTAACCACTGAAAATTTGGAGGCGAGTCATCCAGACATGCCCGTGTTTCTCCTTCCGTCTGTTTAGACGCTTGTGGAAATCACACATGCACCTTAAGAGAAAGCGATTGCAGCTATTTCGGATACAACACTTCTCAGACGGCAAGAGAACTTCCGAATGTCCAGGTCAGCTTTGATTCTACTTACCGAAAAACTTTTATCGAAGGAGAGACAACGAGAATGCGTGCTGCCGTGGATGTGATTAAAAAAAAGGTAGCTTGTGCTTTGTATAACCAGACCGTCGAGGGGAGACTACAGAAAACAGTGATTGCTTTTGGACTGGCAAAGCAGACTAGACTGTATCAGTCCACCATGTATGTCGCAGACTCAACGTCTAGGTCCACAGTATATAAAGTCACCAAATACGAATGGACAATGAAGGTGAAGGCAAAAGAGTGAGGAGTCTTCTGACCAGATATCTAGATCCCTAGATTGATTGATGTAAAATGTTATTTATCACATTGTTTTTCACATTTTCACATGTCCATTAAAGATTTTATTAATTTATGATGGCTCAGGTGTGATTCACTAAGTTAAATAAATTAAATGTAAGAACTTGCACTCAAAGCAACACTGGAGGTGACTATGACGTGCGCATTTTCCGCGCACGTGTACTAGGTCGCGTTGCGCCAGCGGACGGAGGGGTGGAGGGGGTCTTAAACGACCATTGTGTGTGTGTGGACAAGGATAAGGTTTGTGTAGAAGGGTCCTAAGACGGTAAAAAAAAATTAACTGACATTTTAGTCAACGAATAAAAACGGGATGACAATGTTGACAGGAACAAAATCGAATCATATGTAATTTTGTCTTGTTGATGGGTGGGACAATTTAGAATATACCCAATCACAGTTCTTTAACAGCTTACATATAAAAGAGGGACTGGGAGAATTATAATGAAGGCATGCATTGTAACTCTGTTTCACAACACACATACTGTACGTTCTGCTTTGCCAAAGACATAGCATAAAAAAAATTGCAAAAGTGGTGGAAAGACATTTATTGGCAAGTCAAAAACATGGCAGGTTGACTGACTTGACAGAATATATTGTTTTCGTCAAGTATATATTATTGCACGCAATAAAGACAAGCAAAAGGAAAGGCAATTAATTAGTGCGATCGCTCCTCCCCCAAGCCCTATTAATGATAGATAGCCAGGGTACGTTGCCGGTGGCATTGGCCGTCAACGGGTCGAACATAGGCGAGGAAGAAGAGTCGACGTCAATAAAATGGCGTACAAACGTTTGTAATGTAACAAGTTGTCATATATAAATGTTTTAGTTTGTGCAGTTCTGCTCACAGTGCAGGAGAGAGTCTAACACAATGTTTCATAATCGCTCTTAAATATGTACACTGTTGATTTTGGAGCCGCAGCTGTGAACACTTTACGAGCGGTATCAAAGCGAGATGTTATTTTTTCTCCTTGTTTATAGATCTCCTCCAAACATTTTCCTATCGAAGACACAAGCAGGGAAGCAAATTTGGTCGCCGCCTGCAAAAATAACCCCGCAACCACTCATTGCTTGATCAAATTACAAACGTGCCTGTTTTTTGGAGGGGTGCTGGATTCCAAAATTGTGGGCTGTCAGTAGATTCCACTCCACGCTTGATGGGATGCATCAAAGCATCTGCTTCCAATGTACTCTCAAATCCCACATTCACCCTCTACTGGCTACCAGGTTACCTGCCATATAAGGAGCTCTTTCATAGCCAATGTAACAAAGGGACAGCTGGAAGCCTCCCCAAAAAAAGCCTCCCATCACCATGAGGTCTGGGTTCGAACTAGAGATAAGAAGGCGACACATACCTCTGGTTTGGCCTGAGAGTAGATGGTCCATTTCAGATCAGAAGTCTCCGTCTTCGTGTTCATCAGCACCTCTGGGAAAGATAAATGAAATGTATTAGACACATCATTAGGCACACCTTCACTCCACAGGATTCAAAACAACGTCTGGTCCAAACATTCCACCTTTAAATTACATGATTGTTTTATTGGGAAAAACAGCTAAATCCAATGCAACACAGGCATTGAAACAGGAGCTCAGAACAGCTTTCGGTTACCTTATTTAATAATGATATGATGATTATGATGACATTAATTTATTTTGACCAGAAGTACAGTTACAATATGGTAAATCCCATATTTCAACTTTCTCATTACATATCTGAAAAGACGTAGAAAGAAGCAGCATTTGCCTTCATGAGAATGACAAAATTAAAGAAACACCCCTTAGCATGATAGGAAAATTTGTGAATTATTGAGTACACTTGAATATATTATTATCATCATAACCAAACTCTCTGATATAATTTATTCTGAATTGAAATAATCAATCATTATCTAATAATGTAATAAAGTAATCTCTTGTTGGTAAATTAATTTCCGCAAAGTAGGGATTTTTCATTATAAATCAGATATTTTCAATGCAGAGCTTACAAAACCTGTTTGTGAGCTTCTAAATACAGTTTTTAATATAATTAGAGCCCTCTAGACATAAAATAATACCCACATAGTTACCGTTACACTCCAATATAGTAATGCTGCTTCAGGCTGAGCCAATCATTGACTACGATACTTAACAGCACACTGATTGATTTTGTCTCATCTAAAAGGTAAATGGCGGGAGCTGCCATGCAAGGCCCCAACTACAACCCATCAGGAGCAAGGGTCTTGCTCAAAGACACAACAGACGTGACTAGGATTGCGGAAGCTGGGGATTGAACCAGGAACCCTGGCACGGCCACTCTACCAACCGAGCCACACCGTCCCTAATCTAATTGCCAATAGTACTTTAGTATTGATATTGAATTAGCAATTGTTATGCTACATAATGCTTAATGTTGACCATAAATATGTAAAATATGCTTTGAATATAATTCTGCAAAATTTGAAGGATGTTGCTCTGTATTTATTTGTACATTATTCAATGTTCATGTCAGTGTTCTGCTCCTGTATTGACATATTTTGTATTTAATTTGTATCTCTTTATTTTCTTGAACTCATTTGCTTTTTAAAAAAATGCTTTGAATGAATGAAAAGGTTAATAAACCCAGGAAGCGACACATGGAGGGACATGGAGAAGGATGTAGGATTAATTAAGCTTTGCTTCGGCCAACTCCTTTTCTGACATGTTGATTTGTGCAAGTGTAAAAATGCATGTTAAGCAAGAATAAAATTATCACCATTGTTGTAGTATTATAATGATCATCATTACTCTTGTACTATATTTAGTAAATTTTTTAGGCATCTTCCAGCCAGACAGAAGTTTCATGACAGGAAGACCCCCACCACCACAAAATCCTCATATTTGTTTTCCTTCTCCCCCGTCTCACCAGTTTCCTGTGACAGGCGATGTTAAATCTGCCTTGGACCGCACTCTTGTACTCATAAACACACTTTGTGTATATCAGGACCTAAAACCACGCGACCACAATTCGCTCTCACAATTGGTTTTGTTCGCCATTATCTTTCACAGGGTCCGGCTGCCAGCTTACAAAGAACCGACGAGGTTGTGCCCCGATTCAGGATCTCAATAAAAACCTCAACAGCATGTGAATGATTCCGTTTGAAATGACTTCTTTTCACGGGAGGACATTTCTTTTCTTATCCTTTGCAGATATTTCTTCTGCGGCTGGGATGAGGTTTTAGAGGCCGCTGTGCTCCCTGCAGAATTCTCATCTCCAGGGGCTGGCAGCTTTGGTTGGAACCATAAACAAAATTTAGTGTAACGCTCTTGTGTGCCATCATCAAGGAGAGCATGAAAATGAATGTAGGAGGAAATGGTGGTTTGAGCCTGCATATATCATTGAGGTTATTAAAATGCTTGGTTGAATCCAGTCTCTCATAATCCATTCCTGTCTGATAATGAAAACTTAGCTATTATAACTGACCTGCATTGTCAATTGCAGTGTTTTCCATACATTCAATCATTGCCACAAACAGAATTGACAAACACATTCTTATGTCTGTCAATGTATTCTGTTGTTGCAACTCTGTACAGTAGATAGCATCGTAATGCTGCTTCTTAACACACCTACTTAGAGGCTTTGTCACTATATTTTGCTAGTGGTCAGACCTCTCTACGTTGTCTTTTAAAAAAAAAAAAAAAGATTGATGACGAATGTAGCATGTTTTTTTGGTCTTAGTGGAGCATGAATTGCTCTCCTTAATGAGCAGTGGGTCCTACTGTTGGCCTCTTTACAACCACAAAAAGAAACAATGTAATATCAATCAATCAATGTTTATTTATATAGCCCCAAATCACAAAAGTCTCAAAGGGCTGCACAAGCCACAACGACATCCTCGGCACAGAGCCCACACAAGGGACGTCGATGTGAATTACTATGAGTAAAGTAATTTTTTTTTTGTAATGATTTGTTTTTAAAATCATATTAGTTACATGTATAGATTTAGATTAATCACAATTAATCATAGTGAGTTAGTCATTTGCAATATTTAAATCAACACAAAAAAAGACCCCAATATTTTATACACAAATACGAATTTATTATCAGAATATCATACATTATTGTTTTTAAAGATGACCAATTAGGGTTGTCCCGATACCAATATTTTGGTACCTGAAACAAAATGTACTTCAATACTTAAAAAAAAGGGGACAACAAAATAATTACATTATTGGCTTGATTTTAACAAAAGATCTTATGATACATTAAACATACGTTTCTTATTGCAATCAAAGAACAATTTTGACATTAAAGAGGATAGTGAACATACTAGTTAACTTCTTTCTTAGTAGTAAGTAAGCCAGCGAGTTACAAACGCTGCTGACGTATGCAGTAATTAATATTAATATTGTGTCATTTCACATTGTATTATTTTGTCAAAATTATGGGGGAAAAGCGGTAGGAAATAGATGGATGAATGGATTATTAATCTACTTGTTCTTTTATTGTTAATATCTGGTTACTTTCTGTTTTAACATGTGACATCTACACTTCTGTTAAAACGTAATAAGCACTTATACTACTGTTGTTTGGAAACATTACATAAGATTTAGGTGATACTACACATTTGGGTATCGATCTAATACCAAGTAGTTACAGAGTCATACATACTTGCCAACCCTCCCGTTTTTACCGGGAGACTCCCGGTATTCAGCGCCTCTCCCGATAACCTCCCGGCAGAAATTTTCTCCCGACAAACTCCCGGTATTCAGCCGGAGCTGGAGGCCACGCCCCTTCCAGCTCAATGCGGACCTGAGTGGGGACAGCCTGTTCTCACGTCCGCTTTCCCACAATATAAACAGCTTGCCTGCCCAATGACGTTATAACTGTAGAATGATCGAGGGCGAGTTCTTGGTTTCTTATGTGGGTTTATTGTTAGGCAGTTTCATTAACGTCCTCCCAGCGCGGTAACAACACACAACAACAGCAGTCACGTTTAGTCTACCGTAAAGCAGTTCGTCTGCCGTAAACAGCAATGTTGTGACACTCTTAAACAGGACAATACTCCCATCTACTGGATATCCTCCAGAACACTGAAATTCAAGTATTTATTTTATTTATATGTATAATAAAACAAATATATATATATATAGCTAGAATTCACTGAAAGTCAAGTATTTCATATATACATATATACATATATATATATATATATATATATATATATATATATATATATATATATATATATATACATATATACATATATATATATATATATATATATATATATATATATATATATATATATATATATATATATATATATATATATATATATATATAAATATATATATATATATATATATATATATATATATATATGTATATATATGAAATACTTGAGTTGGTAAATTCTAGCTTAAATATATTCCCCTCTTAACCACGCCCCCGCCCCACCCCCGACCACTCCCCCCACCCCCCCACCTCCCGGTTTAGGAGGTCTCAAGGTTGGTAAGTATGGAGTCATACATTGATCATAATTACAGTTCTACTGTGTGTACAGGGACGTATTTCCTGAGTTTATAAACAATAACAAAAATGGCAAAAAGATTTTGTGATAATAGAAAATATTGATGTAATCATTGTAGTATTAACTATATACGGCTCTTGTACTTGGTATCGTTGCAGTCGATATTTGTATATATCCACTAATTTGTTTGCATTCAGGAGCGCTAGCTTGCTGTTAGCGGTTAGCTATTGTATACTTCGATGTATAGTGCGGCGTGTTTAGCTAGTCTTCATCCTGCAGGGATGATATTTGTAAGAACTAAGAACCGTAGTTTATTTGTCGCCAAGCATGCAAGTATTAGTGATTTTGAAGTAGCTCAAACACTACGGAAACACGTTAGCCGCTAGGAAGCTATGTTTTAAAGCACAGCTTGCAGGGTGGAGTTTCAGTGTTTATAGCTTCACTTATATCGTTAGTTTTAATGCCAAAACATGTCTGTCTTCGCACTGTTTCCGCTTGTAAGTGCTCTGTGCGTGTGTGTTGACTCACAACATATATGCGCCTTGGCTCATATTACGAGCAATGTCAATTATGTCACCACGGCGCACCGTCAGTTCCATTAAAAAAAAAGAGCCAGCAGTAGAGTACTTTTTTACTTAATTTGTAATTTATCAGTACTGGTATACCGTACAACCCTGGGACCTGTGAGGAGTTTCATCTTTTTAGACTTATGAATGTTCTTACACAGTTGGATACTGGTGTTAAACAATACCAAAGTGTCAAATCATAAGGTTCATGCATTATGGCATGAGCTTGCGCGCAGTTTTGGATGCCTCTGTTTGCTGGGTTTTGCAATCTAGGCAATGGAGCGGCGTGTTTCAGTTTGTAGAGCCGTCGTACAGAAAACTGAAGGTTCCTGGTACGAATCCATCTTCTGCCATCCCCGTCACTGCTGTTCTGTCTTTGGCCAAGACAATTCATCCACCATGATCCCAGTGGCACCCACACTGGTGTGAGGGATTACAGGTGGAAATGAGCAACTGTGCTATAATCTGGCTCATTTACAGTTTATTAATGTGCACTGTCCCTGAATAAAACAATAAACAATCTGGCTACGTCGTGACGTCAGACCTCGCGTACGTTAGTTAACGTGTTGCAATAGTTCTCAATCATATTTGTTTTGCTTTTCATGTTTTTTGCTCACTTTGACTTTCTCCCACAGCAACTATAAGAAAGACATGAAAACTAGACAATGACGTCATCAAGTCCCCACGAACCTACCGCCACAAATAGATTGCCGTCCTGCGGGATTACACTGAAATTGCTTTTGTAGCAATAAAGCAGATTACAATACAAACATATTATGTGACACATAGTTTTAACACATCACATTTAGGCAGGAAGGAATGCCCTCTGAACTGTATTTGGAAAATCAGCAACCAGGGATCAAACAGTGACCTTAACCAGACTTCCTCCCTTTATCTACATTGTTGGTATTTATGACTCCATTATTGTCGTTTTACAACCGAGTTCACTTTTGTTCCGTTGAAATGCAGAGGTTTTTTCCTCTTCGATATCTTAGCTCCTCGCATAGCTGAAATAAAATCAGCCAAAACTCTGATTTGAAGACAACATTACAAACAGTGGCTTTTCTTGTTCCTTCCCCTAACTCGCCTCGACATGTTGTTCAGTGGTCCAGCACATACTCAGATTACACGAGGCGGGTGGGTGAGATTTACTGATTTCAGCCGTCACTTTATTTGGCTCACCTGCACATGTAATGACATCCAATTCAGGAATGTCTTAGACAATTCTACCTTCGCAAAGCTTAGCTTTGGTAGACACTGTGTGATATGTTTATTACCGTGGTTGTAGTTTGCTGTGGTGCAAAACGACATTGCACTAAACTGAGAGCTTGTATTAGTTTCTTTAAAACATTTCTATTCATTTTTGTCAAACAGTGATTTAGTCATTTTTAAAGTTGGATTTTTACGCCTATTTGGAATAATCCTGATTTTCTTTTAAACAAGAAGCCATTGAACTTTCCAACATGGTATGATAAAGGAGTCAGATGTCTTGGGGATATCATCAATGCAAAGAGTTTTATCTCTTTTAAAAGTTTAATAACACAATATGCAATCAATCCTAATAAATTCCTAGAATATATACAAATCAAATCTGTAATTAGCGCAAGATTCAACAACACAACATGGGAAAGTAATCCTACGACCGTTAAATTCTTCAAAACATCTGCCCCCAAAGCTTTATCCAAATTATATGCTCTCTTATCAAAAATAGATAACACAATAAGTATCCCAACTTCCAAATGGCACTCAGACGTATCCACAAGCCTTGACCCAGAATTCTGGAAACAAATATGCCTCAATACTTCTCGTTTGATTAAGAATCCGAATTTACGACTGATTCAGCTCAAAATACTTTACAGAATACATTACACCGGTCTAAGAATGTATAAAATGGGTTTAGCTGACTCTAACATTTGTGTACACCGCTCAGATAATAAGGTAGATAACTACTTACACTCAATGTGGTCCTGTGCTCCCGTGAGTAACTTTTGGCTTGGAGTGTGCCAGAACCTATCATTAGCGTTAGAGATTCCTATTCCCATCTCCCCCGCACTCTGCCTGTTGGGTGATCTCTCCGCAACTGACTTTGATATAAACAAAACATACCTCCTTATAAATGCAATAGGCATCGCCAAGAAAACTATTCTCATGAATTGGAAATCAAAAAATAATTTATGTATAAACCTTTACAAAAACATTTTATTAGATTATGTAGTTATGGAAAGAATGTCTGCTGAATCAAAACAACAACTGACATAATTCAGATCTCTTTGGGCACCGCTAATTGATTTCCTGACCTGATTCCCAAGGGGGCCGGGGCTGGGGCTCTGTCCCGGGGGTCTGGCTCCGTGGGTGGGGGGTCGTGGGTGCCGGGTGGGCCTGGGGTGTGTTCCCTGGTGCCGGCCTGGCAGGCCGATCCGTGAGGGGTCTGGGGGCTGGGGGTGGATGGGGGTGCCTGGGCGGGGTTTGGGGTGCGGGGTTTGGGGTGCGGGTGGAGCTGTTGGGGGCGGCCGCCTTGGGTTGGGTGGGGGGCTGCCCCTCTCGTGGGTGGTTGGGCGGGGGGTTGCGCCCGTGGGGCCGGGGCCTTGCCGCTGTCGGGTGGGGGTCGGCTCGTGCCCCTCTGGCTTCGGTTGTCCGTTGGCTTCCTCCTTCCCCTGGGGCGCGGGGCAGGGTCTGCCCGGGGTCGCCCTACGCTGCGCTTTGCAGGCCCGCCTGGTGCCGGGTTGGGGGGGCTGCTTGCCTCCCTTGTTGGGGCCCCGGCGGTGCTGCCCGACTGCCCTGCGGGGGTCTCCCTCCTGTGTTCTACTCCGCCCTTATTTATTTATTAATTTTATTTATATATATACTTATATATATTTTTTAATGATCTATTTAATACATTTTATTTATTCTGTTAAATTATATATGTGTATATATAGGTGCGCGTGTGTGTGTGTGTGTGTGTGTGTGTGTGTGTACGTTTGTATGTATGTATGGTGGAATCTGTGTGTATGTATGTAGGTACATGTGTGTGTGTTGCTGCCCCGGTGTGCATTGCTGATCGCGGCACCAGGCCTGCAGAGATGCCATGGCATGCCGGCTGTGGGCGCGGGGCTGGGCCCTTATGGCTTTTTGCCGGATGGGGTGCCTGGTGGGTGGTGGGCGGGGGGGCCTGGACGTGCGGGAAAGGCTGCGGGGTTTGGTGGCGCTGGACACTGTTGGCAACCAGGCCTCATGTTTATTTTTATTTTATTTTATTTAAAGGGTTTATTTTATTTTATTTATTATTATTATTATTATTATTATTATTATTATATTTTTGTTTTTTTTTGTTTTGGTATATGTATGTGTGTGTATATGTGTGCATATGTATATGTATGTAGGTGTATATATGTGTGTGTGTGTGTGTGTGTGTGTGTGTGTGTGTATGTTTATATGTATATGCATGCATGTGTGTATGTGTATATACATATATGTATGTATATGTGTATGTGTGTATGTATGTGTAGGTGTGTGTATGGGTGTGGATGTCCGGTGGATCGATTGGCCTGTATGTGGATGAGTTGGGGTAGGTGGGTTGGTGGCCTCTGTGGTAGCTGGGGGTGTGCGTTGTTGTGGTTTACGGGGTAGGTCGCTTTTTTTTTGTTTCGGTTTCGGCGGCCGCGTTTTTTTTTTGATCACTTTGATTTGATTGGGTGGTGCTGGCTGTCTGGGGGTGTTGTGGCTGCTGTTTCTGCTGCCGTTTGTTTGTGGTGTGGGCGCCCGTGGCTGCTGGGTCTGGTGCAGGGGTGTGGCTGATGTTGTGACTGGTGGCAGCGCGCGCGCGTGGTGGTTGTCGGGGCTGACAAACTGTGTATATGAATGTGTATGTGTGTGTGTGTGTGTGTGTGTGTATGTATGTATGTATGTATGTATGTATGTATGTATGTATGTATGTATGTATGTATGTATGTATGTATGTATGTATGTATGTATGTATGTATGTATGTATGTATGTATATGTATGTATGTATGTATGTATGTATGTATGTATGTATGTATGTATATATATGTGTATGTGTATGCATGTGTATGTGTGTGTATGTGTACATGTGTATGTTTATGTGTATGTATATATATATGTATGTATATTTCTGGGGGTACGTTCTGGGCCTGCCTGTCGGGTGGAGGTCGACGCCTCAGGCTACTGCATCCGGACAGCGTGTCTGGAGCTCCTGGGTCCCACCGTCCAGCCCTTCCGGGTGCCCGTCTTGGTTGGGGCCTGCTGGGTCTGGTCCCTGCGTCTACTGTGGTAGCTTGGTGCTGCAGGGTATTCCGAGGTGCTGCGAGTCGGCCAGTTGTTGGGGTAGCGACCTTGTGTGTCAGTATGTCTGTGATCTTCTTTTAATTATTTTTATTTTTTTATTTTTTATAAATAGATTTAATTATTTATTTATTCTTATTTTTTTATATATTTTATTAATATTATTATTATTATTATTATGTATTTATTTATTTTATTTATTTATTTTCCCTACCTCAGGGGGGGACTCGGCGGGGCGGTTGCTAGTTGTTCCATTTTCATCGTTGGGGTCCCTGCGGGTGGGGTGGGTGGTTCCTGTGGCCTCGTGCTGGGTGGTCCTGTGGCGGCCGGCTTGGGTGGGGTGGCCGTGGGGTGGCCTCGCCGCGCTCTCCGGGGGTGGGGGGGAGGCTCGTGGGGGCCCGGTTGCCGGTGGGGCGGGGGCGGTCTTCCCGTCCGGTTGCGGGGGGTCTCCGGGCCCCTCGGGCGGGGCGTCCCGCCTTTCTGTCCGTGTGGGGTGTGGTCTCTCGCTGGCTTGGGGTCTGGCTGCCCCCTGCTTTTCTCGTGCCTTGTCCTCTGCCGGATGCGTCTGTCTGCGGCCTGCTGCTGGCCCTTGTGGGCGGCGCGGTGGGCCAGGCTCTGGGGTTCCTGTCGCTGTCCGGCTTGGCTGCGTGGGGGCGGTGGCCCCTGGTTCCCTGGGCACCACACCTACTGTTTGTGGGATGGGCTCTCGGGTAGACTGGGGCCGTACTCTGGCTCCCGCACACACTGGGAGTCAAATGTATTGTACATGCAAATTCACATATACTCACACACATACATAGGTACCTACGCTCCCACATACATATACAAATAAATACAGTACATATTTACACACTCAAAGTTCGTACATCCACACGCACATTCATTATACAAACATACTGTATACACATACTGTACATATACACTCTCTGTAAAAACATACATATACATGTACTGTACATATACACTCACTGTACAGACACACACATACACATACTACACCTATACATTCACTGCACAAACACACACATACATATACTGTACATATACATTCACTGTACAAACACACATATACACATACTGTACATATACATTCACTGTTCAAACACACATACTGTATACACATACTGTACATATACATTTGCTGTACACACATATACACATACTGTACATATACATTCACTGTACAAGCACACATATACACGTACTGTACATATACAGGTACATATGCACACATACACTCATGCACATAATCACGTTTCATCAAACATATATTAACGTTGTTGCCCTAGGGTAAACTGGGTATAATACATGGCACACTGACAAAGCTTAACCTATTGTTACTATAACAATCTACAAGGTTAATGTAGGTTGCTTCTCTTTTTTCCCCTCCATTTTTCTGCATTCTTTCGTATCTCAAGTTATCATTACGTATATGTATTGTTGCATTTGAACAATTGTATTGTTGATAATAAAGGTAAAGTATTGGTATTGTTTATTATCAATAGCACTATTTCTATTGGTATTCATATTGCTCCATTTTTAGTGTAATAATGCTTATTGTCATTTCTGTATTATTTTTTTATTTTCGCTAACTGCTTATTTGCTATTACTTTTACCATCATATTTGTACATGTCGTATTTGCTGATGTTGCTCTGTTGTTGTTGTTGTTGTTGTTGTTTTTGTCTCTCTGTCTAATCCCCCTCTTGTCCCCACAATTCCCCCCTCTGTCTTCCTTTTTCTCTCTTTCTATCCCCTCCTGCTCTGGCCCGGCTGCACCAAATGATTATATAAATACATTTAATAAAGTCAAAATACAAGTAAGGCAACAAGAGAAGTATCCTACACTTCTCTTTTGTAAAGTAAATCTGAACAGCCGATATGGGCATCTACATCTGCTATATGATTTGCCCGAGAAGCTGGGCAGGACATTATAAAAAATTTAAAAAAAAAAATAAAATAAATAAAGTTGGATTTTTTAAACGCATTGTAGATTATCTTAATTTTTGTCACAACTCTTGCATTGGCTCATTGTAGAACAGCATTTCTTAACAAGTGGGTGTGAGATAGCATTACAAGAGGTATGAAAATAAGTTATTCTTATTTTATCAAATAATTTATTCAACTACTTCTGAAATTGTATTGAATTGAGTTAATAACATTAAATAATTATTTCATATTGTGTATCTTAATTTTTGTCTCAACTTTTACAAAGTAGATCAGAATTTTTCAATGACGGGTGAAAACATAACAAATATATTTTCATGTCTTTAAATATATTCTATAGTTATAAATAAAAATAAAAAAAAATAAAAAAAAATAAAAAATAAAAAATATATATATATATATATATATTTATATATACATAATCTTTTATTATCTTCGGCCATATGTTTTAAAGGGGTCATGTGATTTTTTTCCTACATTAAAAACACTTCCTTGTGTTCTACATAACATGTAATGGTCGTTCTTTGGGCAAAATTCCAAAGGGTTGGTTTGGAGGAAGTATGAAGCAAGACAAAATTGTAGGGCTGCAACTAACGATTAATATGATAATCGATTAATCTGTCGATTATTACTTCGATTAATCGATTAATAATCGGATAAACGAGACAAACTACATTTCTATCCTATCCAGTATTTTATTAAAAAGAAAACAGCATACTGGCACCATACTTATTTTGATTATTGCTTCTCAGCTGTTTGTAAATGTTGCAGTTTATAAATAAAGGTTTATTAAAAAAATAAGATTAAAAAAATTATTAAAAAAAACCAAAAAAAACTCTGCGCATGCGCATAGCATAGATCCAACGAATCGATGACTAAATTAATCGGCAACTATTTTAATGATCGATCTTAATCAATTAGTTGTTGCAGCCCTACAAAATTGTTTAATAAATATCTCTGCCATGCCTCCATAGTTTTACTTAACATTTTTGGGACTTATGCAGATCCCAAATACACAAAAACAGGTACCAATAGGTAAGAAAAGTTGGTTTTGCATAATAGGTCCCTTTAATGTAAAAGTCCCCAATTTTATAAACAAGACAAGGTTGATGATTTTTACAACATCATTTTTGTCATTAGTTGAGCAATGTGTTTTTCTGAGGCACATTTCTGAGTCCTTATCTTGTGTATAATTTTGTCTATCAACTGTGAGGTTATGTTTTGATGTTCATGATGACAACTTTACGCAGCGCAACATCCTCTACTCGCTCACATTCCCTGGCATGAAAGAGAATATGACTGGGAATGGTCCTGGCTGCCTGCAGAGTCCAAAAAATTCCTTCCCCGAATCCCATCAGTTGAAAGACGACAAGCAGTGGTGAGCCAGCCAGCAACTCCCAAGTGTTTAACACCAGCGCCGGTTGTGTTTTATTTAATTACACTGAGAACTGCAGTGCCTACACTTATTCATCTCTGTGATCATGTGTAAAGTGAGACACTTACCACACCCCAAAGAGCAACACTGAGAGGCACCCTTTTTTTTTTTTATAACAAAAACAAAATAAAATGCACCGTTACTTGACATCTTCCTCTATTCAGCTGTTTTTGCTCTGTAAGATAACATTTGAACCCAAAATAAATATTATCAGGTGTCGAAGGTATGTGTTTTACTGCTCACACCCACTGCAGCTCACACATTGCCTCCAGCTAATTCAATACATTTCTCAGTCACACACGCACACACACACACACACACACACAGACACATGCATACACACATTCACAGATAAACACACACAAAGGCAAACCTCGTCGCAACCGCAACCCTACTTTCGCCATCACAAAACCAAATTTCTTCAATCTTTCTTACGGCGTTCCACCTTGTGTTATTTTCATGTCTGGGTGACTGCACTCGGGACAAAGCATCTAAGTAAACAAACCACATCATCACACAGACATTCACCTCAAGGATTGTTTCAATGAGTCAGATTAATGCCTCAAAAACCACTTATTAAGAAGGCATTTCCCCTAAAGGTTGTTCACATTAAAATATTAACATATATAAGTACCATTCCAAAAGTGGATTAGGGCTGCAACGATTAATCGATAGAAAAATAATATTTGAAATTATATTGTATCACTTCCATTAATCGGTTAATGAGTGTGGCTAATAAAAATTGACAAAATCCAGATCGCATGGACTGCCCGGAACTTTCAATACGCTTTCCACACGGCCACTGCAATAGTGGACATGAGAGCGGTGGTGTGTGGGTGCCATAATATGTGTGGTAAAGAACACCGGAGTGTTTTTAATTTACTTTTTTTTTTACCATGTACAGGCATGTGACACCCTTTGAGAAAAAAGAACATTTTGAAAATTAAAGACTACATTTCCTGCAATTGGGTGCATTTTTACACTATATTTCACCTATAGATTTATTCTCATCTACCAACCTCTTTTGGCTGTCTTTTTGACACTTACATATCTCATGTAATGTACCGCAGAATTGTTCGTTTTTTTAGTAGATAATGTACTAATTTTGTTATTATTATTGAAAATGTAATATCAAATCATATAACATGCATGCAAATAAGTCAGAAAACGTTTTCCATTTGGCAACCCTACTTTAGCCACGCCTCCTCGGGTAATACACTTCCGGTGTTGTGACCTCTGTTAAATCCGTCACATCAAAAATCTACCTTCTCGCTGGTTACTATTAAATGCTCTAGAACTACAACTGGTTTGGAACTAACAGTGTAACAGATTGTAGTCATCCAAATATGATTAGCAGCCAAGTAGAAAGGCGTCAACGTTGTCTAGCTAGCTCGATGATGCTAACCATGCTAACTAGCGAGCTTGTTTCGGCGCCCCTGATCAAATTTCTGTCCTGCAATTTAGTGTGGCTCGCAGCGACTACATGCAGCTGAGGCGAGCGTTCAACGGATGTGAAATTTTGACACAAAAATGGATGATAAAACCCCCCCCGCAGATTTTCGTACATTTCACATGTATACAATTTAAATGATGGTTATGTGCATTTATTAGAAGAAAATAATGAAGAAAAATGTTTCTTTATTTTTACCTATTTTCCCTAAAATGCACAGTTAGGCTATAAATTGTGTTTTATCTAATTACTTGATTAATCGAACAAACGAAGCGATAGATTACTCGATTACTAAAATAAATGATAGCCGTAGCCCTAAACTGGATTGCCCAAAAACTTGGAATAAATTTCAGAAATTTGAAAGGATTATATATCGAGAAAAAAATCCATTCAATTATGGCATGCATATTGTTATATAGGCAGTTAATAGTTTCATTTGCATTGCAGAATTGATGTCGTTTTGGGCACTTGTTTATACGACAGCTGCAATTTGACGATGACAAATATATTTTCAATACCTTTGAAAACAAATTTTGCACATATTTGCATGGCCATATTGAATTTGCAAGGAATTTCTAGTGACAAAAAGTAAGCAAGCAAAAAAGCAGACTCCATAAGATTTTTCACGAGGGTTTAAAAAAATAAAAAAAAAACATTCAAAAAGGGATCTGAATGTAACAGGGTCAATTATGTAATGTAAATACATTGCAAACATATAAAGTTATAGTTATAATTACCCATTTGTATCCATTCATTCATTTTCTACCGCTTGTCCCTCTCAGGGTCGCGGGGGGTGCTGTGGCTATCCCAGCTGCCCTCGGGCAGAAGGCGGAGTACACCCTGGACAAGTCGCCACCTCATCACAGGGCCAACACAGATAGACAGACAACATTCACTGTCATGATCCGTGGTCCGGATCATGTTTTGTTATGTTCTGTTAGTTTTGGACTCCATAGTTCCTATTTTTGTGCACCCTTGTTTGTTTTAGTTACCATGGTTACTTATTATTTTCACCTGTCTCTGATTAGTGTTCGCCCGCTCACCTGCTTCCCGAGCACTAATCAGAGGCATTATTTAAGCTTGCCTTTGCCGGTCAGTCGGCCTGGCGTCATTATTTGCTTCATGCAACCTGCTACGTAAGTTGTTTGTTCATGGCAAAGTTACGTGATTATTTCTTGTCCATAGTCCATGCTAAGTGTTAGCTTTAGCTTCGAGTGCGATCAGGCACGTTGTTCTGTCGGCTCGTTTTCTGTTTTTTGCACCTCTTTGAGTTTTGATGATTAAATCATGTTACTACCTGCACGCCATGTCCGGAGTGGTCCGTCTGCATTTCGGGAGAACGAACTCCGCAGTAAGCTGCGAAAACCCCGTTGTGAAATTCACACTCACATTCACACACTAGGGAACATTTAGTGTTGCCAATCAAACTATCCCCAGGTGCATGTCTGTTTAGATAAAAACACCTTATGTGTTTGTTTCATATTATGTCAATATGCAGAATGTTTGTGTCAATGTAAACCCACTATTGCAATAATTAGTGTGACACCTATGGCTGGGTGATATGGCAAAATATATGATCGCGAGAAATTTTAAAAAATGTTTTTGTTTTTATTTTTATTAAAGCAGATTGTCTTAACTCATTCTCTTTCTATGCCACATCAATATGGGATGCACTCCCAACGGGTGTAAAAGAAAGGGCATCTCTATCCTCCTTCAAAACCGCACTAAAAGAACACCTCCAGGCAACTTCAACCCTAAACTAACACCCTCCCTTCCACATCCTACCTCCCCGGATTGTAAATAATCAAATATAAATAATCAAATGTAGATACTTATTCTTATGCTTTCTGATCTCTCTCTCTCTATGTCCACTACTTGCTGTACATATCCTACCAAGTCAGTCCTACACTGTTCCAATGTCCATTTCTCTGAAGATGCAATTGTTGATGACTGAAGTGTTGATATCAACCAAACCTAACCCCCCCACCCCCTCCATATCCCACACTCCGGATTGTAAATAATGTAAATAATTCAAAGTATATACTCTGATGATTATCTTGTGTGATGACTGTTTTATGATGATAGTATATATCTGTATCATGAATCAATTTAAGTGGACCCCGACTTAAACAAGTTGAAAAACTTATTCGGGTGTTACCATTTAGTGGTCAATTGTACGGAATATGTACTGCACTGTGCAATCTACTAATAAATGTTTCAATCAATCAATCAATCAATCAAAAAATGCAGGATTATACAGAGTACCGTTGCATCCTTACTGTTTACTACCGCAGTGTCTTGTAACATAATTTTTACAGTGTCTGATTGAGGTAAATATATGCTAACAGCTGAAAACTGCCATTTTGTTCATGTATATTCATGTGTATGATTGTGTTTACTAGAGTTGCAACAATACAGGTAACCCACGCTACGATCCTTACCTCTGATTTAGGGCCATGGTTTTGCTTGTTTTTTGGTACATTTTGCGGGAGTAAAGACAACTTTTTTCTTTTCAAAGTTTTTTTGTTATTTTGCTTGTCATCAAAAAGTGCATTCTGCAGTAAACAAAGTATCAGTGGTGTACTGAATACTAAAACACTCTTATTTCAAGTTAACATTTGCTGAAGAACACTTTCAAATGCTAAATTATTATCAGTGCTTCTCACCACTGCTTTGGAAAACGGCAAATGGTGACCCACAATGAAATTACATTAAAGTGCAGTTTGAATTTGAGGTTCTGTAAAATAATGTGTACCAAAACATAAAACAAGTTTAATGATTATTTCAGGAACAAAATGTTTTTTTTTTATCCACAAACAAACAAAAAGAACTCAAAGTGTCTGTTTGCAGAGTTTTTTTTATTATACTGGTACTTTTGTGCTTGTTACCGGTACTCTAACAGCAGGGACAATGTTTTTTTTAAGACGTATTATATCAGTGGAGTGGAATCTTTGCAGACACATAAACAGTCTGATTAAAAAATATTTAGATATAAAGATGCTTTTCTGATTAAATTAGTGGGTGTGTTGATTCTCCCAGTCGGGACCAATACAGTCACATAGACATTTTGAGTGCCTGCAAGTCCGCATTCAGGGCAGGATTACTGGTGAGCTGCAGGAGAAACTTCCAGCTATGTAAGGGAAAGAGGCACAACGCTGATTGAACATTAATTATGTCAGGACGAACCTCACTTTTGCGACGGTGGAACAGGAGGTCGCGCACACGAAGTGGTGAAGTTGGTAGAGTGGCCGTGCCAGCAATCGGAGGGTTGCTGGTTACTGGGGTTCAATCCCCACCTTCTACCATCCTAGTCACGTCCGTTGTGTCCTTGAGCAAGACACTTCACCCTTGCTCCTGATGGCTGCTGGTTAGCGCCTTGCATGGCAGCTCCCGCCATCAGTGTGTGAATGTGTGTGTGAATGGGTGAATGTGGAAATAGTGTCAAAGCGCTTTGAGTACCTTGAAGGTAGAAAAGCGCTATACAAGTATAACCCATTTATCATTATCATTACATACACACACATTCACGGGCAATACAGGTGGATTGTTCCGTGCAGAATTATACCAAGCATCGTTGCTTCCCTACTGTTTACTACTGCAGTAACTTCTAACAGACATCTCCGCCATGTTTGAACGAGGAATTATGCTATCAGCTGATCACCGTGATCAAACTCAAATTAATCGCAATCAATGATCACGATCATATAATCGCCCAGCCCTAGGGACACCTCTCTCTCAATACGTTTTGCCCATGCCTTTCCACTTTCCTTTTGTCCGTAAACATGATGTGGTATGAGCAAGTAAAGATAAGCACCCTAGTTTACGTCATATCTGATAGCTCAGTTACAGCTAATTTTATTACCAAATATGTGTTTTATGTTGCACGATTGCACCAAGAAAAATTCCTAGTTTGTGAACCTGTTCTCAATACAATGGCAATAAAACTATTCTGATTCTGATTCTGATTTACAGCAATATCACAAAACCCAGCAAAAAATAAACCACTAGTTACATCAATACCCGCTAAATATAGTAACAGAGTCATTAAGTTAGCAATTCCTAGTTCTCTGGCAGACGAGGTGCACATAAGCGTTGTTAAGTAGCATAGGTACAATGCCATCCACTGTATGACGACAAGCTACTTTCACAGAAAGTCCCATTATAATGTGCTTATGACAGGTAGCCTCAAATGTATTTATGGCATGTCACAATTTTACAAACGAATAGCAAGGAAGTAGAATGCAAATTAACTTTTTTAAGACCATGTGGTGAGCGCATGATATGTTTTTTTTTTATTTGCGTGTGAATGAGGATTGTTTAAAAAACTGTTGCATGAAGGTGACACTTTCTAAAAGATCAAAGGAACACGACCCCCATTTTTGCAAATTCCGTGTAATCGTATGCAGGAGCTGCACTGTGTATCTATAAAGGTGTACAATTTGGAAGCGATCCCAATTAACATTGTCTGGCTTGGGTGGAATCTGCTCTCTACTGAGAGCCATGCTAGATTGTTATCTACAAGCTTTCACCCTCCGGGAAATAAAAACATGCTTTACCTCGGCTTTCACTTGAAAAACAGAGATGCCCGCTGGCCTAATTAGGATGAACTCTGACGATTAAAGAGCAGTGAGGAAAGGTTCTTCATTTGAACTAAAAACTGTCACGTGGGGGTCGCATATTTATGCGGGATCGTTCCTCCAATGCAACACGAACACTCCGGACAAAAACGTGAAGGTAAGAGATGGTTTAATTAACATAAATCATAGCCAAACAGAAAACAAGCAAAAGAAAAGCGTGCCGAACGCACGGGAAGCTAAGGCTAACACTAGCACAAGAGTCTGGAACAAGAATACAGAAAACGTGACTGATGCTTACCGCAGACAAGGAGAACAGGACGAGTGAACAAAAAAGGCAGGTTTAAATAGTGTCAGTGATGGCAAACAGGTGCGCGTCGGGAACACAAGTGGCAGGTGAAAATAATAAGTAACCATGGTGACGAAACAAACTCACAGGTGCACAAGCAATAACAAAAGGAGTCCAAAACTAACAGAAAACACAAAAACATGATCCGGCCCACAGATCATGACAAAAACAGATGAAAACTGTATATTTTAGCTTGTTTGGTTACATTCTCACTGAACGATTATTTTTAGAAAGCCTTACATTTTTGATTTAAACATGCACATAATTGCAGCTTTCAGTTAGAGTGTAAGCAGTAATGGTTACATATAACGCACTTAATAAATACAACTTATCCACCAAACTGTACTGTATATTTCTATACACTCAATGTTGCATACCTGTCAAAACTACCATACTTTGTGCTTTGTTATTTTGAGTCCTTCTGATTATTTTTCTTGGGCAAGGTGGCAGCTGTCATTATCAACTTGTAAGAGGAGCAATCTCATTAATTGAATGACGTACACAAACGTAGTCGTGGGGTAATAATCATGCTGAGTCTTTGTATTTTGTTTCTATAATAAAATGTGTCGGTGATCATTTAGCGCTTGTGAGGCGTAATCACATTACAGCCATCCTATGACTTGACTACGCTGCACGAGTGCATGTGTTCATGCATGCAATCGTGTCATGCACCTCCACACTTAAAGTGTGCCGTGCATGGGCGTGGATTAGTGCGCTCACATTAGCCCAACGTGCCATGCTCTAGGTGAGAAGTAAGCCCAAACATATTATTTATTCAGGGGCAGAATATAGCTTTTATTTTATTGACCCTGAACATACTCTAGAAAATGAAATTAATTAATTAATAATGAGATATAGAATAAAATCTGTGTTTAGCGCCACCTGTTTCTGGCAGCTACTTGTCGATAGCGGCTACAAAAATTTCCCCCGCATAGAAAATCTAGTATATAGTGGCCATTTGCTAAATGCAACTAGCGGCCATTTATTTAGTATGAGGGAATATTTTTTTACTCAATCATCAGTCAATCGAGCGTTTTATTCTGAAGATAAACAGATTTATTTTGTTTATGCCTTATGTACTTACTGTCCTGCTTTACCCCATCTGTTCGGCGTTGCTGTAAAATCTGGTAAATTGTTATTATTTAATTGTTTCCTCTTGTTATTATTTAATTGTTTCCTCTTTTTAGAATGAACTTTCTAAAATGTAAACTGTTTTGTGCCTTCTGCCATGATTTTTAGGTTTGCTCATTTAATAAATAACAGCAATTAAAGATGACCCTCGCGTACTACGTACTATAATTACGTGCACACACACGTCATATTATTTCAAGCCAACAAGCACTCCACCTCATTCGTTCTAAAACTTTTCAACAAATCAGCAAGTCTCCGCTCTCTATTCTCGCCATTACTCAACGTCTCATCTATAGGCTCAGTGTTCGTGTTTAGTAATCCAACGCTTCCCATCATATCCACATGTAAGTTTGTCATGGCAACCTGCTAATAGTGGTCAGTCCTCTATAGTGGCCACATTAACTGTTTCCCTTGAGTGGTTGCTACAGATAGGTTTGACTGACTGTATTATTGGAGAATGCACTTTTTTGCTTTGTCAACTATAACATAAAGCTTACATGTCAATATTGTGCTCAAATATCTTAGCATATATTGACCTACCTTGGACAGGATTTAGCATCTTTCATACACAAAAAAATCTATGGAAAAGTTTGGACACCCCTGTACTAGTGTGAGTACACACCAGAGGTGGGACCAAGTCATTGCTTTGCAAGTCCCAAGTAAGTCTCAAGTCTTTGCCCTCAAGTCTCGAGTCAAGTCCCGAGTCAAGACAGGCAAGTCCCGAGTCAAGTCCAAAGTCAAGACTGGAAAGTCTCAAGTCAAGTCCCAAGTCCTGCATTTTGAATTTCGAGTCCTTTCAAGTCCTTTTAACCACAGACTAATATATTTACACAGATTGTGTATGCTTTTAAAACGCTGTATTTATTTATTAAAACAAGTGCATTTGAAATTGCAGGGAAAAAAATAGTGCTGACATTGCACTTCATAATAGCACTATTATCCAGTCATTTTAAACATTTAACTCATTCCTTTACAGAATAAACACATTTGAAAAAACAAGTGCAACTGTACTTATTTGCACAAAAGTGTTAACATTGTATTTCCTTGGCACATTGCATTGTAACTACCGGTAGTTCCACAGCAGTTTCTATCATGTTCTTACCTTATCTCATTGATCTCATCTCATACTGTATGTGTGTTGATGTGTGCGTACATATGAAAAACATAACAAAAACATGAACAAAACAATGAACAGGGTTGTACTTTTTAGATGTCAGGGCCCTATGCAATATGTTCACATATTCTTAATATAGTATACATTTTAACTGACCTTTATTTGACTATGTTTGTGTTTTTGTAGGTGGCTAAAATACGCGGTGCTGCTGATCGCAGTCTAACGTTACGTTACTGTGTGTGATACATTGACTAACGTAACGTTAAGTATAGGTACCTCATGCAACCCTGCTTAAAAAAAATCACTTGACAAAAAGTATGAATAAGGTAGCGAACAGCAGTGGACGCAACATATTGCGGTGTTTGCAATGACGTTATAACCATAGACATCTTATAAGTAGACGCAGCATTGGCTGCTGTGACACCAGCAATTTGGCCGCCATCTTGAAGTGGTGATGAGGAGTCGGCGAGCAGCCTAAACTGACAGTTGACAGGTAGAAAACAAAGATGGTGTTCAGCGTTTTCCAACTCAAATGAGCGGACTGTTGAAAATAGAAATCGGGTGATTACTTTTCACAAGTAAGATTTAACATTAATGTACTATTGGTTGTATTTTATGAAAATAATATTACCACAGAGTTGAGAAGGAGCAAAGATCTTTAATATTTGTATGTGAAAATCACAAAGAAATCTTCTGGGGGAGGATGACCCCCCTACATGGGTTTGGTTTACAAACTTTCAGCCCCACCTAAAACAAAATTCACCAGCCGCAACTGATTATGATGCATTCTCATTTTAGGCAAAATATAAGACAATACTTTCTTAACAGTATAATTGTAACCAGGAATAAGTCTTCAAGTAACAATATTCAAATACTAACATTGTTGGGTAAGACAGAATTTGGTTTTATTCTGAATCCAGTGAAACAGATTGGTGGTTTTAGCTGATATAAAGACTTACAGGTGTTTATATATGTTTATGTTGAAGTATTTGGCAGACGCTTTTATCCAAAGCGACATACATAAAAAATACATATAAAACAATGACTGTAAACATGATCATTTAAGGGAAGAATGTAATACAAAATATCAATACAAAGTGTCAAGACAGAATAAACTCTCTGCTGCTGCAGCAACAGAGATACAGTCTATAAGATATATAGATATCTAATGTATTCATACATTGTTTATGTAGGATATACGCATGTATATATAACCTAATCATATTGTTTCTTCAATTTAAAAATAGCTGACCATTTTTTCCCCTTTCTCTGGGATTATATTCCCAGTTTTGATCTCGGACGTCTGGTCACTTATAGCGTATAAATGATAAATAAATGATAAATACTTGTATAGCGCTTTTCTACCTTCAAGGTACTCAAAGCGCTTTGACAGTATTTCCACATTTACCCATTCACACACATATTCACACACTGATGGCGGGAGCTGCCATGCAAGGCGCTAACCAGCAGCCATCAGAGGCAAAGGGTGAAGTGTCTTGCCCAAGGACACAACGGACGTGACTAGGAAGGTAGAAGGTGGGAATTGAACCCCAGTAACCATCAACACTCCGATTGCTGGCACAGCCACTCTATATTATATTACTGTTAAGCAAACTATGAATAATAAAACACGCCAAAACATGTGTCCTTTATCATAGCTACACATATAACAAAAAAGCGCGTGAAAATCAGTGGTATTCAGTGAGGTAAAATGAATTAAATGCGCTGACAGTTCATTGCTCCTGCCAAATGAATTGCACTAGTGGAGCGGATCACCACTCCAAGATGGCGGCCCCGCGTCTCGTCTGCGCCTGTAGGCAGTAGCGCGCGATGCTGCGTACCCTTATAAGATGTCTATGGTTATAACGTTAGCAGTGAGTTTACAGCCTCACTGATTTAACTACACAGCAAATAAAAGTCACGTTACTTAGCCAATAAACGTTAGCTTACATTAAAAACTTACCCTTCTTTGTGCATCTTCAAATGTCGAACGAAGTTGGAAGTTGTTACGTCTCCGTCTATAATATTCGAACTGCATGATTTGCATAGGGCTATTCGTTTTTTGTTGACCGAGTCGTAGTTTTAATACCCGAACGAAATTAACTTTGGCATAATTGTTTCTCACTGCCGCATTGTTTGACAATTCTTCTTCATTGGTTGTCCTGCAATTTGATTGGATGAGAGCTGTGGGATGAAAACAGCGTAGATCTAATTTGATTGGCTGTTGTACTGAGAGCACACCAGCTGACAGGAACAACACGCTGATAGACAGACGAAGAAAAGGAAAAATACGGAGCGGCGCGCTCCCAAATAACTTTTTAATCTTTGGGAAAGTAGCAAGTCATGTCAAGTCAAAAGGCTCAAGTCCAAGTGAAGTCACAAGTCATTGATGTTAAAGTCTAAGTCGAGTTGCAAGTCTCTTTACATTTTGTCAAGTCGAGTCCAAAGTCATCAAATTCATGACTCGAGTCTGACTCGAGTCCAAGTCATGTGACTCGAGTCCACACCTCTGGTACACACTAAAGGCTTCATTATGCGACAAAGTAGAAACAACGATGGCCGTTTTGTTAATGTTTGGAAATGTTACTGTAGTATAAATTACCTTTTTTATGTGGTATACTATGCATACTACATATGTAGTATGTACATGTGAAGAAGAGGCACATATTTGTCCAGAAATAGTTTTTATTCAGATAAGCCAAGTGCAAGAATATATTTTGTGGATGTGGCCATCTTGATTTCTGACCTCATAACTAAAACGCTGTGACATAATTGCCAGCTCCAACTTTTAATTTCCGAGGTAAATTAAACGCAACATTAGCTTCCTGTATAATAGTAGTAGTGAACAATGCCAACTCTATATTACATAAGTGCACAGGGTTTCCCCTTCATGTAATTGAGGCATTTTGATTACCGGCACACCTTTTAAAATACGTTTTTTTTTCTTTAC
>NC_084735.1:30052113-30059613 GCF_033978785.1 Entelurus aequoreus | reverse complement strand
AAACTTTACTACCGAAAAAAAAAAAGATTTTGATCACCAAAAACTGCGCTACCAAAACTGGATGTAAACAAAACGCACGCCGCTGTGACTGTGTGGAGCGTTGTCAGCATGTCTACAATGTGGATGTAATTGTTACATATAGTGCAGATATACCCGCGGACAGCCATCTACAAAATGTGAAAAAAAAGGAGACCTTTAAGCAACAGCGCGAAGCAAGTGGGAAGTCACGCTCGCTTCAGCCTCTTTCGTCAGGCACATCAAGGGACAGAAGTTAAGGGCCTCTAAACACAACTCCATGTCATAATAACACCAGAAGAAGATGCTAGATTTGCAAATTGCTAATTTTTTAAAAGTCATTAAAAGTCACACTTCTAATGAAACACTTGGAAACACTCAAAAAAATCTCAACAAAGTACCTTGAACAAAAAGCAGCAACAATTGAAAATATGGCAAAACGATACAAAAATATATATGTTAACACTAATTCATAATAACAGATGTTTTAAATGTATGTATATATTGTTTTAGTGTTTTTAAAGAAAATCATATCAACATAGCAAATTATGCAAATTGTTCGATGATGCCAATGTGACCACGCCTATAACCACGCCCCCACCGCCACAGGTATCTTGTCAGTTTAGGAGAAACCCTGAGTGCAGATAGTGTACAGTATATGCTCATATTTGCACATTTCCTTGCTGAGACCCTCCTCAATTCGGTCCATTGTTTGTCTTGTTTTAGTGGATTTAAAAACGGCGCATATGCTGGTGTAACAAAAAAAACACTCACAGCTTGGTGCTTTACGTCCTATTAATGTGCAGTTAGATTTCTTTTTGGTAGTGCACATCAAGCTCCGCCGAACAGAGTTTGGACAGGGAGGCGCCTTGTCGCTGTACAATGCTAACATTGAATACGATGAAAATGTATCCTGGTTTATCAATTAACTGCTTATCTTTTCATCTTGATTAGCAATTGCATGGTATGGAAAAATCAGACTGAGGCCTTGATCACATATGTGACCTGTCTCAAATGTTTTCATATCAGTGCAACTCCAATGTTTCTATATCCGACCCAAGCTTCCTTTGTATGTGGATCAAAATCAGATATGTATCCGATGCGAAAGCAGTCTGAATGATGGAGTGGCGTCGATCCGACTGATACGTCATCAAAAAGCAATAAGTGTCATAATTCTTCGTCAAAATAGACATTTACAAAATAATTAGTTGACAAATGAGCAGAAAACAGGCGAAAACAATGTTTTAGGAACTCATGTCAATGTTCCACCACTCCTATCTCCGACTGCTCGCCCACACGCTCTTCGGAGCAGACATTGAAGCAAATGTCCCAGAAACTGCAAGAGCCAAAATGCTTCACCCTCTTCCTTCTTAATCTTCTACGCGCAATAATTTTGCTCAGAAAAAGTCAACTTTGATTGCACAAAATTCTTGAAATTGCCACAAATGCACCATGTCATGTCTGCACGCGGGTCAGACTGCATTCACATTAAACATCACATTTCATTCTTGTAATGTGAACAACTACAATAAAACATTGGATCTGACACAAAAAAAATCAGAATTGGACATAGCCTAAGATCAGAGGATGACAAAGTTTGGGACTGTGTCTTTGCCGCATTCATCTGACGTTGGTTCTATTTGGAGAAAAATCCAGACTGCCTTGGATCTTCTTTCAAGCGCACACCTGCCACACTTTCATATGTTGATTGGAGAGGGTGAAAAAGAAGCAGCAGCAGCCCCCCCGTTCCACTCAAGCTCAGGCATAGTAATCACTGTTTATCACAGCTCTATCATTAAGCTTTATGAGACAGGATGCGTGAGTGTTTTCTGTAAGATGGTTAGTGTATTCTGTTATGTGCGTCTTGCTCAACTATACTCCAAATGAAGTCCTGTTAGAGGAAGCCGACGTTTCCCCTACATTCTTTCAGCAACGCCGGCGGTGGCCACCCACCCTCCGGAAAAATTACCCCCCACCTCTCGATCCAGAAAACTGTAGAAACAATAAAGCGTCGTCATCTGGCCACATTTAACCGCATAAACAAACACTTGTACAGAAATTACAGTACAATTGTCCATATTACAGCGTAAACATTGAGCTTAATTGGTCAACCATACTGAGATACAGCAGAAACAAAATACGCTTGCCACCAAGTAAAGACAACGTAACACAAACCATCAAACCACGGCGGTACAACAAGACGAAAAGGAGGTGTTAAGTTTTTTTGCAAGAAAAGGAGACAACAATAGTGGGTGTTGCATACAGTTTTCTTTTGAAATGGAAAACCTGACCCTGCATTTTTTTTAACAAAGAGGGGGTGCTTCAATCAATACGATACCCTCAATTTGTCTGCGTCTGTCTCCAGGCTTTAGATTAGCAACCTAATATTCAACAGCAGAGCACATTTGTTCAGACACTGACATCAATTGTCGTTTTTTCCCACCTTTTCTTGCTACTTTCTGTGAGGCGCGGGAAGCTAAGAGGGGAATTATAGGCCTGCTTCACATACAATTAGACCTCATTTAATTCAAACTAAGGAATCTCATTCATCCTCATGCACCTTTAGGAATAAAAGAAAGGAACATAAGAATGAGGGACGACGTGAAGCACCTATTAATGGACTTTGGCACTATGTGCAAGTCTTGTTAGCTTTTTATTTATGATTGTTTTTCCTCCGTTGTGAGGGGGTGAAGCAATTTTCTTTATGAGTTATTGTACTCCTGGCATCACTTGGTTTTAATGTGCATTTTGAAGCCTCCCATTACACAATTAGAAGTCAATATACGAAATGGGAATTAAATAACTGGTTTACAAGCCTTTGTTCATAATCTACAATGCAGAATGCAATTTTAGAAGAAAGGGAAAGGTTTGGAAGTAACACTATACAAGCCAGAAGCAGGGAAATAACAATTAAAGGAAAAAAACTATGAAAATAAACAATGACAATCAAGTTGTACAAATACAAATAAGTCATATTATGAGGAAAATGTAAAACAAAGTGTTAAGACAAGTTTTAATACCCTTTTTAAATCAGATTATTTACACTTTGGAATTTTTATTTATCATGATTAATCGCAATAAATTACCAGCTTGCATACTTTTTTATTTCATATAGGAACTTTTTTCCCCAACGTTTTACCTGAATGCACGTCAATTATTTGCTTAAAACTTTATATAATCTAAAGTCCCGTCAAGGTCTATTTGGAAGCACTCAACTTCATGACTAATGCAATAATGTTTTGTGAATAAATCACACGATAGCCCTTGTATTCATTGATATTTCATCTCTTTATTAGAGGTGTGAATCCAATTCCGATTCCTGGAGTGACGGTTCGATTCAGAATCGATTCTTTATTCAACATGATTTTTAATTCAAACCGATTTTCACAATGTACAATTTGGTATAATAATTATAATGAAACTTTTTTGAAACAGGTTACAGGTTAGAAAAGCTGCCTCTGGTTGCATGGAGATGGCCTACAAACGTCTTTTTTATTTATTTTATGTAATCTTATTAAAAGAAAGTAATAAAAATATATTTTCTAATTTTTTCTTATTGATTTTTTAACATAATGTTTTAAATTATTTTTATTGATTTTTGAAAAATTATGAATACATTTAGAATCAGGATAAATATGAATCACGATTAGGATGTAAATCGATTTTTTGTGTACCCCTACTCATTATTTTCTATTTATCTCCCTATTTATCAACATGTCACACAAGTCAACAAACTATTAAGGATAGCTGAGACATGGTGGAATGGTAAAATTAAATATACTTGCTTTTTCCTACTCCAATTTTTGACATGTTGAATTGTGCAAACATATGATGTTCCTTAATTTAATTGGTTAAGCATGTTCAAAAACAATTGAACTGTTGTAATCTTCTAATGATAAATGTATACCTGCGTTAAACAATAGTAATAGTGGTACTTCAGGATACGAGTGCCTTGACTTGTTATGCTTTGGGTTGCAAGCAAAAACTTGGGTCAGGAGACTCCCCACCGCTAGTTGGCGTAGCGAATGCCACAGTGAACCTCGTAAGATCCGATCAAAACATCTGGTCATACTCGCCAGCGATGGCTTTAAGCTAGAGCTCAACATAACTTTGTTTTCCAACCATTGGAGGGAAGAAAGTGAGTGTGAAGGAGAGTGCTGAGAAGAAGAAGTGGGTGATATTTATTAAATTAAAGAAATGTGTTTTTCTTTTTAAAAAGTCATGGTGCATGTTAAAATTGTGGTGTTTTATTGGCGAACACTGATTAATTGATTTCAATGGGCAACGTGCTGTTTCGCAATACAGATTTTTTGAGGTGCGAGCTGCGTCATAGAACCAACTAAACTCATATTCTTAGGGTACCACTGTATAAGATTAAATACCAACTTTATTCTCTCAACTTTCTGGCTTTATTGTTGCAATTGTATGACTTATTTTTCTGTATGATTCTTTTCAATGCAGCGCTAACAAGCCTCAACAGGATTTTTAAATTTGGACGAATACCCAGTTGGCGGAGACAACTAGCACATGTTTTATATTTTGTATGTCTGGTGCCTTAGGTAATTAGGGGCAGGTTTTTGGGAAATGAAGCGTTTGTAAATGACTTATTAGTCGATGAAGAGGTAGATTGTCAATGGTGCTGAAAAATTAACCTAGCAATGCATGGACGTGTACTGGAGGACAGCTGGACTGTGTCGGTTGGAATAACAAAAAATATATTTCCTTCATAATGATACAATATCTGGACTGCGAGTTAAATAGAAGCTTTATTATCATTGGACATACCCTGGTTGGTTGTTTCCACCTCATTTACTCCCATGACAAACAGGCATACTTGTATTTTTAAAGCCCTTGTTAGGAAAGCAAATATGCATCTTTTCCAAAAGGCTGTCCACTTGTGCAAACCTAAAGCCATTTATATTAATTCCTTCTGCCTGCTAGCATAACAGTCGGGTAAATTAATGGATCTCTGTAGCATGAGTTGGAGTATCAGCATTTGGGATTAATTACTACAGTTTTGTCAGTTGAGAATTTGGATAATTGCAAAGGATTATCATACTTGTGTGTAACAGTCATCCTTGTAGTGGTGATATAGAACAAAAAACGAGTGTCAGCAGCAGAAATCTTATGGAAGAAGTCTTATTATCAACCCAAGTGTTAAGAGACACACTTGAATACATGAACAAGCCGGGTTTGTGTGTTGTATGGCAGAGTTGTGTCTAGTCAGATTAAACCTCAGTTTCCTGTAATTCCTGTCCCTTTCCTGTGTCCGCGTCTGACGTGCAAACTATTCACTTGAAGCGAGCCAGACACTGTTTAACTTCTCCGCACTGAATAACAAAAGCCTCCTGTGGCCCGGCGTGGATGTGCTCAGCTACTTTTGAGTATGTGTGATCTCACGAAATGGTTTGGAGAGAAGAGCCAGTTTGGGATGAAAGAAAGGTGTTAATGTTCGACACTTCCCCCCCTCCCTTTTTTTTGTCTGTTGGGATGCATATCAATAAGAGCAAGGGCTGCTCTCTGTCCCAGGACAGGATGTGACCTACTTTCAGAGTATTCTCCACACTGGACTGAAACCAAAGATGCAGCCAGAGGATCCACACTGCTGTCAATCAGAGGCACGGGAGATTAAAGTGTACTTCGTGGAAACATGGCTTCTGAATGTTTTGGCTGCGAGCCACACATTCATCAGAGTGGACAAACATATTACTTTAATAGGCGGTATCGCACCACAGGAACTCACTAGGTGGCAAGAACATTGACAGGAAAATCCCCCTAATTGTCCGTTTCTGGCGTTCTGCTTCCATTGTAGCACAAACCATTGAGTTGACAACATTGTTTTTAATCAATTTGACTGTTTTGGGCATGCATAGTAACAAATTAGACTTAATTATGTCACATTTTCACACTTTTCAACATGCCCAAAAAGGAGTAGGAAGAAGCAGAACTGATTTACCCTTTCATTATGTCTCAGCAATTACTGTTTGCTTCCTGTGCTTAAATGATGCTGTCAAAGCTGTCAAACTGTTAAAATGGTCATGTTGTAATCAGATTCATCACACTTTTGCATTTTGATTAGTCACAGTAAATTACTTGTTTGCCTAATTTAAATTAACTTTAAAAAAACAAAACTGTACTTTGCCACAAATGCACTTTTATTGTCAGAATATCATACAACAATATATTCCAAAAAATGTTTTACTTGAATGCACTTAATTTACTTGTATAAAACAGTTTTATCTAAAGTACCGTCAAGCTGCATTTAGAAGAGAAATTTGTGGAGTTTCCTCACTCAACTTGGCACTGGCGTATGCATTGACCTGATCACTGACCGTAAAGCAACCTGCTCTGTCTTTCAGGTAACCATCCACTGCTAAGGTAAAGGAGCTTGTACGGTCAAATTAAATTGTGCTTACACATGATTAATGCAAAAATGTTTTGTGATTAATTACATGAGTTAAATAAAATGTTAATTGTGGTAGCCCTATAAATGTTAACCTTTTCTAGTGATGTAAAAATTATAGCCTTAGTGTGGCTTAATACATAATCTTTTTTTTTTTTTTTACGAAATTAACCCATCAGCAGCACAAAATTATTATTCCTTCTCTAGATCCTGGGGTCATGCCATCAGCCGAAAGCTAGACAAATGTGTCACAATAGGAGGGTTGCATACGACGTCACAACTGTTTTTCTTCTTTGCGGCTTAATTGACACGACGGTCAAGCAGCTTGAGCTTAGCATTAAAACAAGTAAGAGTGAGTGTAGAGTTTAAGCAGAAAATGCCGTATTGCTGTTCTATTCTTGGGTGTTCCAGTCGTTCAAATAGAGAGATGTGAAAGAGCTTTCATAGAGTCCCGAAATAATTAGCTGATGAAGGTGTAATAAAGTCAGGGAACAAATGAAAGTGTGTCGAAGGAAATGGCTCTTAAAAATACCACTTTCATCTTCTTGTGAAATACGGATCGCTTGTGTCTGCAGCAATCACTTTGTAAAATATTTGTTTGAACATTTGATTTCTTTGAGAAACTTTCTGTGATGCAATCAAGTTTATTTTTTACTAAAACAAATGGTAAATGGGTAATACTTGCATAGCGTTTTTTACCTTCAAGGTACTCAAAGCGCTTTGGCGCTTTTTCTACATTCACCCATTCACACACACACTTTCACAAACTTCACACCATCAGGAGCAAGGGTGAAATGTCTTGCTCAAGGACACAATGGATGTGACTAGGATGGCGGAAGCCAGGGATCAAACCAGGCATGGCCGCTCTACCAACCAGCCACGCCGATATTAGTAGTGTTTGATAGCAGAACTAAACGTAAAGAAAGGACAATAGATCACATTCGTTTTTTGTTCTGTTGTGGTTGCTATGCCTAAATATAACTACGACGACCTGGTTGTGCAAATAAACTAACATCATGTTAAGTCCAAGTAATAAATATTGTGAATGTTGATCCAATTACCCGTATTTTTATTGTCCATTT
>NC_084735.1:29694613-29729613 GCF_033978785.1 Entelurus aequoreus | reverse complement strand
TAACAATCTTACAGACACAGGTAGTTAGGATTATCCATAATGTGGGGTTCAGGGAGCACAAAAATATAATATTTTCAAGGTCAAAACAGTTCAAATGTTCTGATTTGGTAGAATATTTGACAAGGCTTATTTTGTTTAAAGCAATAAGTTATCAATTGGCTGCATATATTCAAAGGTTATTCAGAGAAGGAGATGTGGGGTACAATCTCAGAGGAACGACAACATATAAACACGCTTTAGCACTTACCACGAAGAAAAGTTTTTATGTTTCAGTCCTTGGGGTGAAAATATGGAACAGCATGAGTGACGAGCTTAAACACTGTTTAAACATTAAGCACTTTAAGAAATTGTGCAAATCTAGTATTTTGGTTCGGCATAGTGAGGTCTCGGCTTGTTTCGATTGTGATTATGAATGTACTTTGTCATATATTGAGTTATTGTGAACACGGTAATCTGAGAAAATTGAGTTATGTAAATCCAGTTAAATGCAGTCCAGAGGAAACCGGCGGTTATTAGTTAAAGTTTAACTATCGAAAAAATGTGCAAAAAAAGTTTATACTTCTTCCTATAACTCTTTTGAGATACAGTATGTTTAATATTCTTGTTTTGTGAAACAACAATAATAATAATATTGTTGTTGAGCATTAGATTGTTCTCTAGCTATATGTATGTATATTATGTACTACATGTATGTTATGGAACTGACTGTGACATACTTGATACAAATACTCATCATCCTCATTATCATCATCAGGGTTAATCAATACCGCGGTACTCATGAATTAAAAGCGGTACTATACTGCTTCTGAAAAATACAGGTACTTTTTTTTACCATGCTCATTGCTGTTAATATGAGCAAAGGCGCATGTTTAGTCAACACACACGCACACTTGCAAGCTGAAACAGTGTGGAGACAGAATTGTATACCAAAATATTGGTATATATCCATCCATCCATCCATTTTCTACCGCTTGTCCCTTTTGGAGTTGCAGGGGGTGCTGGAGCCTATCTTAGCTGCATTCAGGCGATAGTCGGGGTACACCCTGGACAAGTCGCCAGTCAACAGACAACATTCACACTCACATTCACACACTCAGGCCAATTTAGCGTTGCCCATTAACCTATCCCCAGTTGCATGTCTTTGAAGGTGGGAGAAAGCCGTATTACCCGGAGGTAACCCACGCAGTATATATACGCATGTATATATATGTGTGTATATATATATATATATATATATATATATATATATGTATATACATATATATATATATATATATATATATATATATATATATATATATATATATATATATATATATATATATATATATATATATATACGGTATATATATATATATATATATATATATATATATATATATATATATATATATATATATATATATATATATATATATATATATATATATATATATATATATATATATATATATATATATATATATATATATATATATATATATATCCCATCCATCCATCCCATCCATTTTCTACTGCTTGTCCCGTTCGGGGTCGCGGGGGGTGCTGGGGCCTATCTCAGCTGCATTCGGGCGGAAGGCAGGGTACACCCTGGACAAGTTGCCACCTCATCGCAGGGCCACCACAGACAGACAGACAACATTCACACTCACATTCACACACTAGGGCCAATTTAGTGTCGCCAATCAACCTATACCCAGGTGCATGTCTTTGGAGGTGGGAGGAAGCCGGAGTACCCGGAGGGAACCCACGCAGTCACGGGGATTACATGCAAACTTCACATAGAAACATCGCGAGCCCGGGGATGGAACTCAGGGCCTTTGTATTGTGAGGCACATGCAGTAACCCCTGTTTCACCGTGCTGCCTATTGGGATCCATCCATCTTCTACCGCTTGTCCCTTTCGGGGTCGCGTCGCGGGGGGTGCTGGAGCCTATCTCAGCTGCATTTGGACGGAAGGCGGGGTACACCCTGCACAAGTCGCCACCTATTGGTATATGTATATGTATGTATATATATATATATATATATATATATATATATATATATATATATATATATATATATATATATATATATATATACACACATGTCCATCCATCCAACTATTTTCTACCACTTGTCCCTTATACATGTATTTATCCATCCATCCATCCATCTTCTTCCGCTTATCCGAGGTCGGGTCGCGGGGGCAGCAGCCCCAGTAGGGAAGCCCAGACTTCCCTCTCCCCGTAAGAGATAGTCTTCCCAACGTGTCCTGGGTCTTGCCCGTGGCCTCCTACCAGTCAGACGTGCCCGAAACACCTCCCTAGGGAGGCGTTCGGGTGGCATCCTGACCAGATGCCCGAACCACCTCAACTGGCTCCTCTCGATGTGGAGGAGCAGCGGCTTTACTTTGAGCTCCTCCCGGATGACAGAGATTCTCACCCTATCTCTAAGGGAGAGCCCCGCCACCCGGCGGAGGAAACTCATTTCGGCCGCTTGTACCTGTGATCTTGTCCTTTTGGTCATAATCAATGTTCCCTCTAATTTTTCATGTGTGTGAGCAAACGCAAAAACTCCCTGAGCATTCAGTGGAGCCCATGTGAGCGACATCATACGTGCACACTGTGGCCACACTAGCAGCTCACCTGTCCCAAACCTGACTAAATAACAAGTTCAATCTCCATCCATCCATCCATCCATCCATTTTCTACCGCTTGTCCCTTTCGGGGTCGTGGGGGGTGCTGGAGCCTATCTCAGCTGCATTCGGGCGGAAGGCGGGGAACACCCTGGACAAGTCCCCACCTCATCGCAGGGCCAACACAGATAGACAGACAACATTCTCTTATTATTATAATCAAATGACAGCAGTCATTTCCATGAGGTTATTTTCTAATATAAGTGTTTAGGCTCACTTACAATGACAATAACAAAAAATATTGTTTTTCATGAACTGTGTACTTGTATTGTTTGTCTGGGTGGAGGCCATGCTTTGGAAATAATTTGTACCCCTTTCAGACATTGCATTTAGTTCCCATTAAAACATCACATGTTGCACAATGAGATGTAAGCAGGGGATCATGTGTACATTCCTGCAACTTCCTGTTTGTAAAAAATATATTTTTATTAATATTTATTTGATATACTAACAGCATTTCATGATTAATATTTATAAATTAAGATTTCTAATAAATGACACTAGAATAAGCACACATTTGATTGGTAAATCATAGTGTAACGACCTGGAATGACTCTTTATGTGTGGCGTTGGAGTTGTCCGACTTTTTGTGTGTCTGTAAAAGCATCGCTGGCTAAGTGCCATATGTGCATGTGTTGGCGCAAGTGAGAAAGAGCGAGCGGCTGCTGTTGATATAACAAAGTTGGTTGTGGTCTGGTTTGTACTGCAGAAAATGACCAGTTTTGCTAGATATCATTTTTTTAACTAATGTTTTGGTGATGTGTTTATGGCCGACAATAAAAAGTTTTGCTCAGTAAAGTGATCGATGGAATTCATGTCCTCAAAGCGTCTCGACAGACGTTACAATATTTGAACAATGATGACGAAAACTGTTGTAACAAACAGTTCAGGGTGTCCCAAGTTGCCAGAGAATGTGAGGTAAGGAGGAGGAGTGTTGTCCCTCCAGAGTTGCCGTAGGGCTGTGACGTAAGAGGTCTATAAGTGTGGGTTGTTGAAGGAGGTGTGTGAAGATGACATTAAAGAAGTGGTGGAGACCGGACCTGCTCTCATGACTCCCATTTGTTATTTTCTTATATAAGTACACAGAATATGCGAACCCAGGACACTCGGCTACACTGTTTTCTCTGTCGTGTCCGTGTCGTGTCGAAAATTGTTATGCGCTTATTTTTTTATTTGATTTTGTGCGTGGCATAGATTTGCCGTGCGCAGAGGACGCTTGAGCAGTGCGCATTTGCACAGGCGCGCACCTTGAGAACGTTGGTCATAATCCAAAGCTCATGACCACAGGTAAGGATGGGAACGTAGATCGACCGGTAAATTGAGAGCTTTGCCTTCCGGCTCAGCTCCTTCTTCACCACAACGGATCGATACAGCGTCCGCATTTCTGAAGACGCCACACCGATCCGCCTGTCGATCTCACGATCCACTCTTCCCTCACTCGTGAACAAGACACCGAGGTACTTGAACTCCTCCACTTGGGGCAAGATCTCCTCCCCAACCCGGAGATGGCACTCCACCCTTTTCCGGGCAAGAACCATGGACTCGGAGTTGGAGGTGCTGATTCCCATCCCAGTCGCTTCACACTTGGCTGCGAACCGATCCAGCGAGAGCTGAAGATCTTGGCCAGATAAAGCCATCAGGACCACATCATCTGCAAATAGCAGAGACCTAATCCTGCAGCCACCAAACTAGATACCCTCAATGCCCTGACTGCGCCTAGAAATTCTGTCCATAAAAGTTATGAACAGAATCAGTGACAAAGGGCAGCCTTGGCAGAGTCCAACCCTCACTGGAAACGGGTCCGACTTACTGCCGGCAATGTGGACCAAGCTCTGACACTGGAGCGGACCGCCACAATCAGACAGTCCGATACCCCATACTCTCTGAGCACTCCCCACAGGACTTCCCGAGGGACACGGTCGAATGCCTTCTCCAAGTCCACAAAGCACATGTAGACTGGTTGGGCAAACACCCATGTACCCTCAAGGACCCTGCCGAGACTATGGAGCTGGTCCACAGTTCCACGACCAGGACGAAAACCACACTGTTCCTCCTGAATCCGAGGTTCGACTATCCGGCGTAGCCTCCTCTCCAGTACACCTTACCGGGAAGGCTGAGGAGTGTGATCCCACGATAGTTGGAACACACCCTCCAGTTCCCCTTCATGTGTTTATATATATTTTTAATGTGAATATATACACACACACCCATATATATATATATATATATATATGGGTGTGGACCATATATATGTATGTATGTATGTATGTATGTATGTATGTATGTATGTATGTATATATATATATATATATATATATATATATATATATATATATATACGTATATACATATATATATATATGTATGTATGTATGTATGTATGTATGTATGTATGTATATATATATATATATATATATATATATATATATATATATATATATAATATATGTGTATATATATATATATATATATATATATATATATATATATATATATATATATACTGGTATATATATATATATATATATATATATATATATATATATATATATATATATATATATATATATATATATATATATATATATATATATACTGGTATATATATATATATATATATATATATATATATATATATATATATATGTATATATATATATATATATATATATATATATATATATATATATATATATATATTAATTTTTATTTTTATTTTCTTCCAAGCGGCTGTGTACAAACTATGTCAGCATATTTAAAGTTACAGGCACTCCATGGGTCTAGATTTGATACATTTTTCCGAGTTACAATTAAAGGATCAATCAAAGCAACAGAATACACATTGAATCTTTGTTTAAATTGAATTCATTGATTTAATGGCTGTATCATTGCTGCCCAAGTACTTTACAAAGTTGACGTGAAACTATGACTTTATCCTTAAAATATTCAATATATATTTTTATTAAAACTTTAATTTTTCTGTCTTTGGCCTTATAATTAATATAAAATAAGCCAGCTATATTTGTTCATAAATTAATCTTTTTTTTTCGTGTGTTCTTTTTTTGGAGGTACAAATGATCCTTGACAGTAATGTAGCTGTGGAAAGACAGCCGCTGCTGACGCTTGCCTCTTAATAATGTCTTTTGAATTCGGTATTATACCTTCTCAGTAGAGTCGAAAAACAAGTTGCCTCTATATTGAAGCTATTATCATATATTGTATGTCTGATTTATGACTCCAAAAGACTTCCAAAGTTTGCGAATAAATAGATATGATAAAAATAGTATCAATCTCACAGAGATTCCCGAGCCATTTGGAGAGATGATGAGGAAGCCAGTCACATGATCGCGTGACGTCGCGCTAGGAACCAAAGATCCCTTCCCTATCAACAACAATGCTAATCAAGCAGGCTTAGTGAGAGCCAACAACTATTACTTTTGGAAAAATTATGATCTAGGACTTTATTTTTTTGAGCCCGAACACAAAGAGGATGAGCAATAAGTTTTAGAAGCCGAGTGATGGATGCAGTTTCATTGTGACACTAGCATCCTCAGCGTAGCTCGGTGCTAAACATACAAACTAACAATAACAAACCACAATAAAACAAACACTTACTGTAATATTTCCACTCTTGCTGGGATGCGGACCGACGGGACGCTCACATAATTCCGTTTAGATGAATATTCAATCGCAATCCTCACGAAGAGTTAAAAAAAGTTCCTGCAGGAAGCGTCTTGTGGGGTCTATTTCACCATCTCGGGGGATACTAAAGTCAACCAGCCTGTCAGACCATGACCACATTTGTCTACTACCAGGTGAGAGATGCATGAATTATAATCTAGAAATTATAGGCTCCAGCATCCCCCTTGACCCCGTAAGGGACAAGCGGTAGAAAATGGATGGATGGAATTTACTTTTGGCAAGTTTGAGACGAAGCAGAAGCAGCCGTCGGCTCAGTGTGCCAACAATAGCAGTGTAAGCTAGCATTAGCTCACTGCTATCAATGCGCCGCTAAAATAGTCCGTCTGCATTGGTGCTTATAATAACAATATCACTCATATTTGGTTAATTTTCAGGTCACGACATGTAAATGGAGTATTGTTGGCAGTTTCTGGATGTTTTTAGAGAGAGTATAATGAGCGTAACAGAGGACCCTCAATCTGTTGAATAAATTGTTGGCTTATTATTTAGGATTTCAAATGCATAAAAAAGCCAAGCATATGTGTTCTTGTCTTACATAAGGATTGTGAATGATAAACATCACGTATATTTCCAATTTTTGCGTATTTCCAGTATGACTGATCTAATGATATGCTCAGAATGTAGAAGCGTTACTACCGTGATGTCAATCTCCGAAAATAGCCAAAGGTATTCAGAGCGCAATATTCAAATTGGCTGACTGAATTTGTGGCATTTTGTGATGTTTAAACGTTTTTGTTTTTTTACACACTTTGGGGATTGTATAAACAATTGGATATGGTTTAATGGATACATTGAAACACAAATAAGCATATAAAGTCAACTTGTTTTCCCACTCTACTGGTACTTTCCTGGACGTTTGGAGGCAATCATGGGAGTCGTCAGATGCTTGTTTTTGGTCAAATGCTCTTTAACTAAAGCGCGGCTCATAGACGCTTTTTTTTCTGTATTTAATGAGTGCCTGCACTGTGACATGTTGCCATAGAATGGAATACTTTGCCTGAGAAAAAAAGAAATAAAGAGCGAGAGAAGATTTTGTGTAGATTTTGTTCCCATCTGTAACTGGACAAAGGATCTGCTATGGTTAACGGGTGGTGGTGGGTGTGTTTTTGACAGAAAGTTATGCAAGCTGTCCTGTCAAAAAAAATATTTAGACTGTCCTGCACTTGTACAATGCTTTTGCAGTGTTGCATGTTGTTCCCTGCAGGAATTTATTTCATTTCACCACATTTTAATGCTTTTTTTTCCTCCCGCTGTTGTTGGACTGAAAGTCTTAACACATTCATCTTCTGTGTTATTATTCATTCCTAACTTACTTATTAGCTCACTTTAGTTCACCAAAGAAGAGTTATTCAAGAAATCCAGGCAGTGAAACGTTGAAGCACTTTGTTACTTTACATTTGAGTGACTAAGCAAGAAGGCATTGCCAAGAAAACATTCATGCTCTTGCGTTTCCAAAAGGAGGAATGCACATTACTTTAGCCAGTTCAAAGTTATCAACAGGGTCTGTTGAGTGGATTCTAAGAAACCAAATGTAATTCAAACATTCCATAATGATCACAAGACATCGTGACTCACTTGAAAAACATTAAATCGCTGAGCTCGTGTTACGCCTCGCATATTCCAAACAAAGTCACCAAAAAAATGTTTCCTTAGCAGCAAATGTTACCTCGACGCCGTGCAACGCCTCACCTGTTAATCGCGCCGCGCAATATGGGCGAACACTTAATGAATTCTTTCATACTTTGATGAGCGGCTCGGTGAGAGAGAGGAGAGGAACACGAGACCTCCTCCATTGAGCTTATTTCCAACCTGTCTGATCAACACCGTTTCATTTGCCATTGTTCTCGCTTCAGCGTTTACATTGTGGCGCCTAATTAAAGTCGACACATATCCGTGCATGCCAGCCATACCCCCCGTTTTAAAATAAATCATTACAGCGCCGGATGGTGTTCATCAATCAGTCGCAGCTTCAAACAAAACAATTGTTTTCTCACTGGCTCCCATAGATATTGTTTGCACGTGTACGGGTCCACAATGCTCCGTGGCCTTTTGTCTCCAGATGTAAATGTGGCAAATGTAGCAAAGGGCCCTGAATGTGTGCTGTAAGCACTATTAGCATATTCAAGATCTATATTATTCACATGGCTGATACTGCTCCTTTTATACGCGTGCCTCTTGTGTCTTGTGTTCTCAACCCCCATCCCCCAGTCTCGCCACTACACCCCGGTCCCCCGCCCTCCCTGCCGCCACCGCCACCTCCTTATTAACTGATGTCCAATTTGATGCAGCATATTTCATGAGCTTGTCACGTAATACAGGCAGCTGATTAACCTGGAGTCTGGCTGGCTGCACGGTGGAGGCTTTTTATTTTATTTTTTATTTTTTTGGAGCCCCCTCTACCACCCTTCCCCTCCTTTCTCTCCACCCCTGAGCCCTCCTCAGTCTTTGTTGTGGCGGTTGCAGCATCGCATTGGCGGTCTGGAGCATTGTGTCTGATTTCCAGCAGACAAACTGACCTCTGGGGATTTATTGACAGCAAACTCCACAGAGGCAGACACAGAGCTGGGAGCATGGAAGCAGCCAGCGAGGGGCGGGGTGGGTGCTAGGAGAGGAGAGGAGAGGAGAGGAGAGGAGTGGTGGGTGATTGTTACAGACAGGACGACAGACAGATGGAGGGGGAAGGCGGCGAGAGGGATGATGAAACAGGAAACAGGTAGAGACACAGAGAAAGGGTTGGGGAATGGGCCGCCCAAATTTGTTTGGGAAATTTGGGGTTTTGGTGGAGCGTGCGGATGTGGAAAGAAAATGGCTGCCTCCTACGAGGATCTAATTAATTTTGAAGGATCATCAGGCCCTTTAGTGCGAGGAAGGGTACGGGAGAGAGGGAGGGGGGTTGTGAGGCAGACCCCTGGGCTGATTAGAATTCACTGCAGGTAGGCACTGGCTGCTGCTCACCCACTGTGTCACGGCTAAAACGGAATCACTGTTGGTGAGTGGCAGTCTGGGCAAGTGAAGCCTGCCTCCCTTGGCCCGCTCCCTTTTGTTGGCGCCATTCACCTCAACCTACCCCTGAGGCAGGTGGATTTCCATGTCTGCATGGGCGAGGATGGAGGGCGAGAAAGGCAGATATATGTACAGTGTGTTTGCACTGTCTAACCGTAGCGCCCGTGGCAACAGGCTTGCCTGACAAATAATATTTACCATGGTGATGGCAAATACAGTTTTGGCACATGCATGGATGTTATTCCGTTTTAAAGCAGTTTTTTCTGTTGGTTTTTCATCCGACTGAGTCTAATCGGAATATCCAGTGACACAAGTTAGCTGAGAACACAAGTTGCACTTTTTTTTAGTTTCCAGCATTTCGTTTGTGAGCTATTTCAAGACATTAGTAAAGGGACTTTTAGACCGAGCTGGCTAATTGTCTAAATTAATTCTGCTCAAATATGTCCTTTTCAAGTCACCATTGTCAGTTCCCACTCAGACCTTTGAATACTGCTAGTGTTTTTGTAACCTTCCAGACCCTAGTCTTTTTGTGGCCCTAACCAAGATTTTGTGTGATTTTTGCGTTTTCGTCTTTGATATTACTCGCTATAGGGCTGACTGCACCCTTGTGAGTATTGTAATCGGGCTTTGAAGTTTGCGGCTTGCAAAGGTGACTATGTGGGTGTTACTTCATGCCTGGAGGGCTTTCTTAACATTATAAACGGTAGATTGTTTTTAATGCTTTAGCTATGAAAATATTCCATTTATAAATAATAATACCTTCTTTACGGAAATTAATTTACCACGGTTGGACCCAGAACCAATTAACAGCGTCTATACTGTATATTACTCTTGGCGACCAGAAGTGGATTTGGCTATGGGAACCTGAGTGTGTGCATAAGACACAATCAACACAAATGCAGTTCAAGTACGTTTATAATTAGATATTAAGAAATAATGTGTTATCTATATTTTACAAGTTATTTGTAATCTCAGGGCATTCAATCGATCACAACTGGACTGTTTGGTTTGTCTTAGAAGATGTTTCGCTGCTCATCCGATTAAGCTTCATCAGTTTGTGCTCATAGACTTAGATTGGTCAGATTGATCTGGAACCAATGTTGGCTCACTGCTGAATAGAAGTTTAGCAGAGTCAAAGTATAATTGTATCCATGAGGCAGTTCAGACCATCAAAGTAGAACAAGCAAACACCTGCAGAGCACAACCACTACGTTGATGATCAGCTACTGAAGTGACCTGTTGCCATAATCATTTGGCACCCACTAGTGGTTGTGGCTTATGCCTGTTCCAGACAGGATTGTATGGTTAGAACGCCCAAGTCCAGGACTTCTGCTTTCAGACTGTGGTGTTTGGCTCCTCAGGGTTTTGTACTTGACCCAGTTTTGTTTAACATTTGCGTGCTGCCACTGGGAAATCTCTTTAAAGTTTCCGTTTTAATGCAGATGATACCCAAATTACTCAGTTTGGATGACAAACTGCCCCAAGGACATTCATTTCATACAGTGATGGCCTAAATTACCCTCAATCCCCCCCTAAAAAAAAAAAAGACATTGCTCACTGTTGGGTCAATCTTCCATACAATGTCCGCTGTAAACATTTTTTAAAAAACAATTCTGTCAACCCCCCAAAAAAAAGCTCAATTTATACTTTTCATCACGCCTATATTATTCCAACTCCCTTCCACCTATCTTCAGTTAAAAGATTCTATTGTCAGTACAATTAACCCAAAACGAAGCCGCCAGGGTTTTAATGGGTACTTGAAAAAGAGCAAATTACATCTTTGCTTTCAGCACTGCACCGGCTGTCTATTCATTTTACAATTATTTTACATTTCCACTTATTATCTTAAACCTGCTGAAATGTGTATCACAAAGTTATATATTTATGACCTATTTTTCTTCTTGCCTATTCTCTATCTCTAATGTGTGTCCAAAGGTGGTTCTTCTCAGTATCAAGTGATCACCCAGCTCCAATTAACACACCATTATTACGTGAAAAAATATACATTAAAAAAATATTTAAAAAAAATACATCAACTACTCTTTCAGGGTTTAAGTCACAGTGTTTGGCACACATTCTAAAAATGACAAAGGTATTCGACACGCTCATGACTGGCTCAGTACAGAGGTCATATGAGTTAAGCTGGATACTTTCCATCTGCGGGTTTTAACTGGTTTCAAAGCGAGGATGGTGTGTCGAGAAGGGCAGACTTCTCTTGCTTTTGCCGGCGTTAATCAGAAAATTGAAAAAGCAGTATACTTTATTGTGAGTAAATTTGACGGAGAGACAGAAATTTTACACTGGTTCAAATGTTTTTCCCACTCTAGTATAGTAGGATGTGTGACCTGAAACGACACCATTTCACTCCATGTGGTCTGCCTTTTTTTTTTGTCTTTTCTTTTTGACACGGCTTTTGTGTCCAAACTTCAGCAGTCGATCGTGCACGTACAGTATAATAGCTGCTGTTTAATTTTGTTTGTCTTTTCTTTTTGCCACGGCTTTTGTGTCCAAACTTCAGCAGTCGATCGTGCACGTACAGTATAATAGCTGCTGTTTAAAAAAGCTCGTCTTAGAATCACCAAAAGCAGCCGATCACATGCTTGACGGCACTGAATGCCCGTGGTTGTGTTTTGCAATGAATGTCTTGTGTGTTTAATATATTTTTTAAATTGTATTACAACATGTAAGAACCGCGGGACGTCTTTGTGTTGTTTGAGCTTTTGGAGAGACACACAAAAAAAAGAAAAAGCGCACACATATTCATACACACACACACACACCACACACACACACACACACAGAGAGTGCATTAATTAATGTAGAATCAAGATAATTTTTTACAAGGGTGTGGTTTTGTTACCCGGGGATTCAGATAACTGTTGAGAGAAGAGCTTTTTTTCGATACCAATATATTTTTTGTTCTGAAATTGCACACAGGACCGTCCATTTTTTTTGGGGCTTTAAGCTGGCGTGGAAAACTCTTCACACATCTGTTGCAGCATGTCGGAGGTAGACATTCATGTTGCTTCGGGTCCATCAAGGGAGTGGCAATATCGATGTGATCTAAAGATTTGTCTTTGTCTTTTTTTTCTTCTTCTTCTCTCCCCTGCGAACACTTTGGCAGAGCAACACATGATTTGGGAAGAGAGGACTGACAGCCTTGCCTAGCGCCCGGCCTCCGTTAAGCCATCTCCTGACGCTTGACCCGCACTTTATCACCAGCCACACTAGCATCTCGGAAACACAGCGTCATCTAACTGTGAGTAGATTTGACAGAATACTTGAAATCCTGCATTTATACGCTCTCTTTGCAAATAGCAATGTTATTAGATTGAAATCCTGCATAATAAGCTGTTTGCGAATAGCAATATTATTACATTGTAATTTTGTCCTTTAGATTGTGCTAGTGCTTGGCAAATTTAAAGCAGTTCTTAAGAGCTTTTTTTTAAAAAATTTTGTTATTTTCAGCGTAATGTTTTACCCAAATTTAATTTTGGACTTTATTTTATATGTTGCATTTCACAGGGTGAATTCCTTTAAAAAATGGTATTTGGTATACAATGCATGCTCCATCATGGTGAAAATTAATTAATTCTATTGCATGAAAACACTTTTTTATTATTATTTTTTTTTACAGTTAATTCACGTTACTGCATATGCAATTTAAAATTAATTGTATAGCCAAACTGCAACAAAAAAAAAAAGCATTCTTAGTAATCCAAGCACACTTACCAGTGTGTTTTCTTTTCTTGAGTTTTGGAAGCGCCATCCTAGTGAGCACATGACCGACAAAAGAGTCTTGTCCTCTGAGCATAGGGCGCCATCCACTGGCCACTAATGGAGATTCAGAAAACATTTTATTTCCCCATGGATTTTTGTAATTATTGGAATGAAAATTCAGATGTGGAAAAAAATTACTTCACCACCACTATTTTTATTATTAATATTTTAATTGTGTTTACTTACTAAAATTGCAATCACCCGTACAATGTAATGATATCCAATAGAAGAAATGTTTCCCTAATAATAATGATAATAACAACGCTTATTTTTTCTATTGCCATTGTGGTTGTAACGGCATCCTTTCAAGAGGGTGCGTCTAATATTGTGCAACCCCAACAATGACTAGCTTGTGAACTTTTCCGAGTGTCAATCAAATCTTTGGAAAGGTGAAATTTCTGATACAGACTCGGCATCACACTGCATAATGCTGTGATAATGTAAAGTAGTTTGAAGATACGATACACTTATTCATAGCTCAGTTGTTTTTAAAACTAGGAATAAACATATGTATATATTTTTAGTATTAATATTATATATTTAAACTGTGTCCCTTGTGCTACAATGTATAGATTGTTTAATCTTACCTTTAGCCTCCAATGCAGTAGTTGTGATGCATGACTATGACGCTGAGCGTTGCTACTTATTGCACGTCAGCGATGCCGACGTGATATCAGTGCAAGTGTGCCAAGTGCAGTGTGGCTAACGCGGCTGAATAATGCAGGGTCTCTCTAAACGAGGTGTGTTGCTGCCCCCAATTTCAGGTCACATCAGTTGCAAGGGGATGACCGAGCGCATTCATAACATCAATCTCCACAACTTCAGCAATTCTGTACTTGAGACCCTCAATGAGCAGCGCAACCGTGGGCACTTCTGTGATGTGACCGTCCGGATCCATGGAAGTATGCTGCGAGCTCACCGCTGCGTGCTGGCCGCTGGAAGCCCCTTCTTTCAGGACAAGCTGCTTTTGGGCTACAGCGACATTGAGATCCCCTCTGTGGTCTCGGTGCAATCCATCCAAAAGTTGATTGACTTTATGTACAGCGGGATTCTGCGAGTGTCTCAGTCGGAGGCCCTGCAGATCTTAACTGCTGCCAGCATCTTGCAGATCAAGACCGTCATCGATGAGTGTACCCGAATCGTGTCGCAGAATGTGGGCCTGGCCGGCCCAGGAGGCTTCCCCGTTATACCGGGAGACTCTGGTCAGGACACCCCTCGGGGCACGCCGGAGTCTGGCACCTCCGGGCCCAGCAGCGATGCCGAGTCGGGCTGTATGCAAGGCACAACCCAGCAGAACATGGATCGGCCGTACACGTCTCTCTACTCCTACACCGGCATCTCCAACGGTACCCGCGACCGCCCCCATTACATCAACCCCATGGCGACAAATTACGACCCGAGTGTCGGCGCTCAGAAGGACCAGCAGTCGCAGGATCCCCCCTGGATGAACCGTATCCAGGACAGAACCCAGCCGGTGGACCGCTTCATCTCCACGGCCGAGTCCACCACTCACTGCCGCAAGCAACCCCGCCCGGTGCGCCTGCAAACAGGCGGGATGCACATCAAGCAGGAGGCCGACGACGAGTACAGCTGCTACAACAACACAGGCGACTGCCAGGATGAGACCGAGCACGCTGAGAGCGAGTCCAAAGTGGAGAGTTTCGACTCAGGGGTCAGCTCCTCCATCAGTACCGAGCCAGATGCCATGGAGCAGCAGCCCTACTTGAGTGGCTTTAACCGGGAGGGGCCGGGCGAAGGCCACCAAGGGAATTTGGGTCCGGTGCATATTGAGGTTAACGACTCGTCCCCGGAGCAAGCGCAAGAGCCCGACGAGGGCCACGGCGGCCACAGCACTAGTGACAGTAGCATGATGCACCCACTGCCCAACCCCATCATGTCCCACTCCCTGTCCAGCACGCCGCATTACCTGCGGCCGGTCGAGACGCACACCAGCAATCTGAGGATGCCGCACGCCATGACCAGCAATTCCCAATTGATCGGCGGCGTCGGGAGCACCTTCTTGCCCACACTCTTCCCCCCGCAGCCGGCCAGAGACAACAAGTCTTTCCTTTACCTTTCCGGCCAACAGCAGGGCCAGTTTGTAACGGTGCCCACCGCCATGTCATCGTTCCCCAACGCCATGGCTGTTCCGCCAGGGTCCGCCCAGTCGCAGCAGTCCGCCGGAGCAATGAGTCAGGGGGAGAAGAAGCCCTATGCATGCACCCTCTGCTGTAAAACCTTTACTGCAAAACAGAACTACGTCAAACACATGTTTGTGCATACCGGTAAGTCACATTTTTTTTAATACATGACTTACCAATACATTTTTTTCTGAATTTTGCCTACGCTGATTATTGGAAACATTAGTCGTACAAGTACGCCCACTTTTATTGACCGTATTACTATCTAGCACTTGGCCAAAAAACTTTTAAGCAATTTATTTAATATAGGCGTCCCTCTTCTATCACTGTTAATTGGTTACGGACATTTCCGCGAAGTTGGAATCCTTATTTATCATTGATAAATTAAACATTTTCATAAAAAAACGGTTGACGACCTTCTAAATACATTTTTCAACATAATGAGAGCCCTCTAAACATGAAATAACACCATTTAGTCACCTTTACAATATTTTAATCCAATATAGTAATGCTGCCTGAGGCTGAACCAGTCAGTGGCCACAGTGTACTCTAATTGATTTGGTCTCCTTTAGTGGTCAATACTACTGTAGTAGTAATATTTATAGTTAATTTTGCTGGATTTATGCCTAAAAATACTTTATTTAGGACCAACATTTTTTTAGTATACGCTTAAAAAAAAATCCCATTCATTTAAAGTGTGATGTGCCGAGTGAAGACTAGGATTTTCCAAATAAAATTCTGCTTATGGTTAGAGCCAAATTTAGTCTGCTCCGGTGACTTCTTCAAAAAATGTTATATTTATTTTAAAGTACTTGTAATATTTTCCTGAGAACCACACTGTAAGAAATTTTTTGTAAATTCACCACAAATTACTGGCTAATAATTGCATTAAATTTAGGGAACATTTACAGCAATTCACTGTAACTGCAGACCAGTGATTTTAAGGTTAATTAAAATAAAGTTACAAATATATGCTGTAACTTCACAATTGTAATTGTATAATTAATTACAATAAAATTACAACTATATGCTGTAATTTCACAATTGTAATTGTATAATAAATTACAACTATATGCTGTAACTTCACAATTGTAATTGTATAATTATTTACAATAAAATTACAACCATATGCTGTAAGTTCACGACTGTAATGTTATAGTTAATTACTCTCTCAGTTAAAAAGAATACCTCTTTTTACTGTACAAGAGTGGACAACGTATACGAGACAAATCAGTTTGAATTTGCAGTAATTTGTTGTGACATTACAGAGGACTATGATTACTGTATTGTAATGTAACTAACAGGTAATTGCAGTGAAATATAAGATATCATCATTTTTACAGTCATTTGTTGTAATGTTACAGTACATTTTTGATTACAGTATTTTTACTGTGAATAAATGCTGTGAAATATAGGTGAATTTTTACAGTGCACCGTCCTCGGTAGTTGTTTTTGTCAGAGTGACACATTTGGAAACAAATAGCCCTGTTATGCTAAACCCAAATACATTAAAAGCCCCATAAAAAAAAAAAAATCCCATTCACCCCCCAAACCCCCCGCGCCCATAAGCAGCTGTCGTCACCCTTGAAATTGTCCTAACTGTCCCCGCCATACAAAGATGTGGAGGACGCAGGAGGATATATTACTAGGCTCCATCTTTAATTGATATTGTAAAATGTTATTTATCTGATTAAGTGTTACAGAATCTAGAACAATCACAATTTCCGTACGCACGTCTAGACACAAGTGTCTGGCAGAAAGAAAAAAAAAAGAAAAAGCGCTTCTCCGTGATTGCCCGCCAGTGGCCTTGAGGCGTCCACCAGATGAAGTCAGCAGGAGCGTTTAACTTTCAATCGTCAGCTGCTGACGAGCTCATATTCTTTAATGAAACGAGGACCGGACGCCTTCTGTTTGTCTCCTAGTGGCGACGACATGCACAGTGCTGCACATTTGTGTAAATGACCGGCGTTGGCTTCTCCATGTGTTTGTTGATGCCATTAACAGATGGAGTGGATTTAGCTTCAGATAAGGAACGGGGAAAAAAAAATGGTAGATTCATGAGTTTTTATTTTCTCTCTCTCGGCTGATGGTTCAATCGGCTCAAATAGTTGTTTTGACTTCTTTGTGACCGCTTGTCTCAGTCCTTTTGTGATAATCTTGTTTGTCCTCTGTCTTCCGATTATCTTGCATGCCCACGCAGGAGAGAAGCCCCACCAGTGCAGCATCTGCTGGCGCTCGTTCTCCCTGAAGGATTACTTAATCAAACACATGGTGACGCACACGGGGGTGCGGGCCTACCAGTGCAGCATCTGCAACAAGCGCTTCACCCAGAAGAGCTCTCTCAACGTCCACATGCGGCTGCACCGTGGCGAGAAGTCCTACGAGTGCCCTATCTGCAAGAAGAAGTTCTCCCACAAAACCCTGCTGGAGCGCCACATGGCCCTGCACAGCACGGGCAGCGCCATCACGGGGCTGGCCGACGCCATCACCGGGCTGGCCGGCGTCACCTGCCCCCCTTGCCCGGTCTCCATTCCCATCACTCTACCCATGACCGTCCCCGAGCCCGGCGCCGGGGTAGTGGCCCTCGCTATGCCCGTAAGCGGCGGTGCGGGAGATGGGTCCGTGGTGGGGCCGGGAGTGGGCGTGGCCGCGGAGGCGAGCTGCCAAGAAGGGACCACCTACATGTGTTCCGTCTGCCCCGTCAAGTTTGAGCAAATGGAGCACTTCAACGACCACATGCGAATGCATGTCTCTGACGGATAAGTACAACAAGACACACTTCTCCAAAAGAATGACAAACAAAATGGCACTAGATTTTCCTTTTCATATTTTGAGGTATGAAGAGTAATGAGTATAGACACTGGCACATTAAGTTTCCCAAAAAAATAAAACAATTCTTTTTTGTTATTTTAAATAAACAAAAAGATGGTGGCCTTAAGGCTTAGTAGTTTGATATTGATCTACTGGATGGATCCTAACTACAGGCCTCTAAATGTATGATTTCCTAAAAATACTGATTTATGTGTTGAACACTACCGAAAGGCCTACGAAAGAAACACATACACACAAACACACTTTTAGTGTAGAGCTGTGTGAGCGCATACACGTGTGCATTGTGTGTGAATCTGCATGTGTCCCAGTGTGTGCGTGCGTGTGTGTATGTGTGTGTGAGTGAGAGATGCCATTAAAAATGGCACTTGTGAACCCATACTGACCAGTTTGGAAACGATATAGATGTCCAAACGTACTGTGGTATAATTTGCAACAACAATAACAACAAAAATCATCTGGGGTGGGTCTTGCATATTCCCTCTAAAATAGTGACCGCCGCACGATTGCCTTCTAGAGACAATTAAAAAAAAGGAGAGTAGTAAATTTCTGACTGGGTTTTATTTATTCCTGTGGTATTAAGGGATTTTAACACAGCTGTTGATGAGGTACAAATTTCACTTCCTGATTTGCTATGTTTTGTAACAGTTGCATTTTGGACGGTTTAGTTTACTAAATTAGGTGGTTGTTGTTGTTGGTGAGACATGCAAAAAAACAAAACAAAAAAACAAATCTAAAGTGATTAGCAAACACTGCCACTAATCTCCTAAAAGACTGTTAAGGCTGCTCCAATCACAAAAGACAAATCTGTTTTTCTTTTTTGGATATTTTTTTCTTCTCCAGCCTGTTTCCATTCACAGTTAGAGCAGCAACTAAACCCTCTCCATTATTTTTCTTCTGCTCCTCCACTTACATCCGACTGTTATGGGCTGTAGAATTAAAAAAAAACAAAAAAAACAACAATATTTGTCTCTCCAACTATTGTTGTTATTGATTAGTCTACATGGTTTCTTGTTTTCTGCTTCAATTATGGATTTGGGGCTTTAGGCTGGCTGTTGATTAGAACAGTGTTATAAAGAGGGAGAAATTCAATTTGTTTTGAAAATAATTGCCATCACGAATGCAGACTAGAACCTGTTTGGGACTTTTTTTTAGTGATGGGAGCTAAATGCAATCGCTCTCAGCCTGCAACATTATGAAAGGAAACATCAGAGTAGCACCAGTAGCTCTCCCACTTATATATATATATATAAATATATATATACATATATATATATATATATATATATATATATATATATATATATATATATATATATATATATATATATATATATATATATATATATATATATATATATATATATGTTGCATATTTACATATATATTATACATGTATTTGTATATGTATATATATACATATATATTATACATGTATGCATATGTACATATATATTATACATGTATTTATATATGTATATATATATATATATATATATATATATACTGTGTATACATATAAATATATGTATATATATATATACTGTGTATACATATAAATATATGTATATATATATACATATATATATTGTGTATACATATAAATATATGTATATATATATATATATATATATATATATATATATATATATATATATATATATATATATATATATATATATATATATATATATATATATATATATATATATATATATATATATGTATGTATGTATGTACACACATTTATATACATACATACACAATACACACACACACACACACCAATACATATACGTGCACCACAACTTGTGGGTAAACTTTCTACACGATAGTATACATTCCTGTGTTGTTGTTTTTTCCCCCCCTAAAAACGTAGACACACATGTACAGATTAAATGTGGATGTCATTCATGCATCGTCACATTGGATTTTATTGTTTTCACCAGAATAGAATACACAAACAAACACACACATACATACAGTATATATACACACTGTGTGCAACTGCTCCTTTAGTAGTTGTGTTGCTAAAAAAAGAAAAAAAAAACTGCTCACAGTGCTGCAGATAAAAAAATCACACATTTCTTTTATTCAACTTTAAAGGCGGAAAAAAACATTTATAAAAAACCTTGATAAGCGGACTGCATTATTTTCTTGCATATATGTTGCACTGCTTAAACCAATAAGTGCACTACTGTTAACAGAGATATAGTTTTAGAAAAGAGGGTTTTTTAAAAGAAAAAATCTAACATTTGGTTGTCGAGTTCACGTGTATTAGCATAGCTTTGTTTCAATTCTAAAGTAATTCAGCGGTTCTTGGCTTTTGTTATTGCTTGCAGTTACAGTATATCAACACATATACTGTTTGTACAGTACGTGTGCCATTTTCTTGCAAGCATTTATTTAAGACGTGTGCTCTTATATGTTTTTTATTTTGATCCTTTTGGAGTCATTTCCTCAATAATTAATTTCATTGAGACAGACTTCCTACAAGCCAAACAGTGAACAGTAATAATAACGGCAACTTCTGTCTTGACTTGGAAGTGGAAGTGATAATACCTATTAGCTATTATCACGCTATTAATAATAATACATTTATCCTGTGTATGTGTGTGTAACATAGCTGATATACGTGTCCTAGTAGAACTTTTGGGTGGTTGTGGGAAGGTGATGGAATGCAGCTTCTTTGATAATACGTGTCTGTGGGTTTGTGCACCGTCGTGTCCTTTCCTTCCTGTAGTGGGTGTCGTTGTGTGTGTGTGTGTGTGTGTGTGTGTGTGTGTGTGTGTGTGTGTGTGTGTGTGTGTGTGTGTGTGTGTGTGTGTCCGTGTCCGTGTCCGTATCAGTGTCCGTATGTTATTTTAGCCGAATCAAACTGTTGATAAGCGAACTATCTTGACCTTGTAGGGCTTCCTTTGCAATATGCAGCGCAGGTACAACACGAGGAGCAACTCCTTTTTGAGCTCATATGACCAGGGCCGGCTCATGGCATAAATGCGGTCGTTGAACACATTCAAGTCAATTCAAATGGGCACAGGTTTATATTTTCGATGACTAGTGACATTCGGAGCCTTTGACGGTTTAATTTGATTAGCAACTTGTATCAAGAACCGAAGAGGGCCATGAACATAATCTTGTTTAGGGCCACAAAAAGCCTATTTTGAGCTCACAAGACCAGGGCCGGCTCATGGCATAAACACTTACATGCGGTTGTTTGGACTCTGAACACATTCAAGTCAATTTAGATGTGCGCTGTTTATAGTCCCGATGACTAATGATATCCGGAGCCTTGGACGGTTTATTTGATGAGCAACTTATATTTAAAACCGAATGGGACCATGAACACAATTTTGTTTAGAGCCACAAAAGCCTATTTTGAGCTCATGTGACTTTAGAAAGACCACGTCCAAGTCAGTTTAGATGTGCACTGTTTTTTATCTTCGATAACTACTGACATCCAGTACCTTAAAGGGTTTAAGCTGATTAGCAACTAAAATAAAAAAAATGAACAAAATCTTGTTTAGGGCCATAAGTAGCCTATTTTGAGGGCCGTCTCATGGCTTAAACACTTAAACGTGGTTGTTTAGAAAGGCTTTGACCACATTCAAGTCAATTTAAATGTGCACTGTTTATATTTTGGATAACGAGTGACATCCGGAGCTTTGGAACGTTTCATTTTATTAGGAACTTAAAGATAAAATGAACAAAATCGTGTTTAGGGCCACAAAAAGCCTATTTCGAGCTCTACGACCATGACGTAAAAGCGGTTGTTTAGAAGGCCACAAAAATCCTAGTCAAAGATCAATTTTGTCCAAATGCAAGCTCCTTGATGATGTGCTTTTAAGCCTAAAAAAAACACCCGGTGTGGTCCCCGTTTTGTAGTTGTCGCTGCCAGAATGGCAAATGTGCTGCATGCTAGTGCTCTACTTGTCTCGACACAGCACGTGGAGGTCATCTCTTGCCTTAACAGACAATGCACTAAATAGTCTATGTAAGCAAACTGCCGAGTTCTCCTTTTTTCCAACAGTATTGCCACATTTTTTGGCACACAGCTTACGGTGTTTCGTCAAGTCTAGCACCAACACTGCCAAAATAACATCATCTTTCCGTGCAAAGGCAGACGCGTTTTTTGTTTTGTTTTTTCCCCCCCTGTAACGTACGTATTCAGTGATTTAGCATTCCTTGCTTTTTTTCCTGCATATTTTTGTGTATTCACATATATCCAATGCACTATAGACTGTAGCTAGATGAGTACAACCAGCTTTGTGGTATCAATGGTCTAAATAGTAGGTTAAGTAGCTTGTTGTTGGCTTTGGACAATATTTCATTTCAGAATTACACTATAAGAATTTTTTTGTTGTCGTCGTCATTGTGGTTTTCTGGACGAGTAGCCGATGTCCGCGGATGAGGGCTAATAACTCATCCCGTCATTCGTTGACTTGTTGTATGATAAGGAGGGAAAGGAGCCCTCTTCTTCTTCTTCTTCACTTTCACTGTCCATAGTTAAACTGTATATTCTGCTTCAAATACTCGTGGTGGTGCTTCACAATCTTTTCTTGGTGTTGCAACACACACAAAAAAAAGGGTTTAAAAAAGTGTTTTTTAAAGAGTTGCAGCCCTGGTCAGAAAAGAAGGTCCTTTCCTCATTTGTTTCTAGTTCAAGGAGATTTTCTGTCTTTATTTTGGCAAATATTTTCCCAGGACAAACCCCTATTGAATAGTAGATACTAGCCTTGAGCCTGCAGCTGTTTGTATTGTTCTCCAATAATATGACATGTTTTGTTTATCTTAGCGTAGTGACGCAGGGTCTACAGTATACGTTGTTGTCCTTCTTGCAGTACTCCTTCATTCTTTACTTTATCCTTACTCCTGCTTCTTTTTGTTTTTGTTTCCACAGTATAGCGACGTTGTTAATTCATGCATATAGCTTCACGTAGCTGGGTGGAGGGTAGTCGCGGTATTGAGTATAATTCTTCACAGTGTACATGTATTATATGTAAGCATACAGTACAGGACAGTATATGCTTTGCATCGAGGAGAGGAACGGTGAGGCTTTGTTATGGTCATGTTCCGTCTTCCTGGTTCGTCTATCAGTCCCATCAGTTTTTTGTCTTTTTTATCTTCAAGCTTGAAATAAGTCACAGAATAGTTAAGAATAGAACCACTCAGATGATTCATAGCGGCTTTTATTATTTGCTTTATCTTTCTACAACGCACACCAGTGCGAAACAGATACCTTCTTACGAATATATATAATATAAGTGTATATAGAAGAATCACCATCCCCACACAGTATAATAATAACTTTTACCTTGTGGGATATAGGGAATATGCCTATCAAGTGCCTGTCGTTCAGCAACTATACAGAATTTTCATAGTTTTTCTCTCCTACATTGCACAGATACAATATATACACAATGGTCTATTTACTTAAAAATATACTATTTATACTAGTTAAACCAGGTGGTTGTGAGTGTATCCGAACCCTTTAAAAAATACCTGAAATGTTCTATTCATACGCAGCAAAGACAGGTTTTATGTTATTTACCATGTAAACCATGTGGAGGGTTCAAAGACATCAAATACGCACAATCACTTTTTTCCAAGCCTTTTCTTTTTCTACGTGACCAGCAGAGGGAGCTGCATGAATGTAAAGAGTTGTTGGTAATTACCAACAAACTCCAGATGTTTATACCTGCTAACGCAGCCCCCTTAAGCAGATTTTCAGGCCCCCTTTGGGCGTTGCTGTCAAAGTCCACCATGTGACCTTCCGCTTGCAAGCCTAAATGATAATTAATGCTTTATCTTATCGGACAGCATTATTGCTCAGTACGGTCGAGCAATGGAGTCACGTGCAAAAAGAAACCGGCAGAGATTTTTTATAACCCCTCTATTTTGGAGGCCAGGTCTTGTAATCTGATTACAATTTGAATGTTTTGGATACAGATTAACGCACACGCACGCACACACACACACACAATACAGGATTATTGCACAAAGGTCTCTAAAGTGCTTTGTGTCAGGAAACAAATGCACACAAAGTAAACGTGGCAGACATGTCGTTTTAGGACTGAGAGGATGTGAGATTAAAGGTTTTGGACCCGCTCATTATTTTTGTCCCTTGTGGACTAATTACCACACCTCTAATTACCCAACCTTCTCCAGCCTGGTCAACCGCCAAGTTTAAGGGGAAACACTTTAAACAAAAGCCACTATTGTTATTTTGTAGGAATGAGTATCAAAAACGCCCTGAAAAGAAAAACAATATATGTTTATTTGGTACAACATTAAAATGCGGAAAAATTCTGTAAAAAAGTTTGCATTTTAGTAGATTAAAGCCGCAATCGTTGTAGAGTACACATGCAATGTTACAAGGGGAAACAAGTTGTGATGATCAGTAAAAACAGTCATTTCTGTGGGAGGGTTTCGAAAAATGTTTGTAAACTTACGAAAAAACCCCCACTTTTTTTAATGTTGTGAAACTGGCGAAAAATATCTTAATTTTACAATAAAAGTATTTTAATTTTCCTGCAAAAAAATATGTAATATTGCAGGAGTTGCAAAGTTGTAACAAACCATAATAATAAAGTGTTAGGGGGAAACAAGTGAGACTTCAACTTTTGAAACAAAAAACTTATAATATAATGGTCATTTTTTTTGTGGGGTGCAATATTACGGAATAAAGTCCTAATGTTGAAAGGAAAAAAGTCGTAATAATAAATGAAATAATAAATAATACGTTTTTTTTTTTTCCTGAAAAGAGTTCGTAAACCTATGAGAACAGTCAATATTTTTTATGAAAAAAGTCGTAATTCGACGAAAATAGAGAGTTCTTTTGAGAATAAATGTCTTACCATACTAATACTACGCAGAGAAAAAGTATTAGAGAATAAGAATGGTAATGTTAAAGATAGAAAAAAAAATGGAATCTTTAGAAGAATAGTCACGTTTTTTGAAAGAACAACTTCATCCTACGACAATAGTCATTTCAAATGAAAAAGACATAATATTATGTTAAAAAGTTTTAATGTTGTCAGAAAATAGTCTTAATTATTGGAAAAAAATAGGTTTTTATTTTCGAGAAAATGTTTTATGTTCTTAAGAAAATAGTGAAATGTTTTCGAGACTAACTACTTTTCTGTGTTTTAAATCGCATTCTAGAATATAATTAAGTCATAACGTTATGAGTAAAACGGAGTAGAAAATTAGAAAAGTCTCCTTTTCACAGTCGTATAATTTACGGGATTTTTTGGGGCGGGATTGTGTAAAAAAAAAAAAACCTTATGTAAAGAAAAAAAGGTGTCATATTTTCACAAATAAAACACTCTTAACAGGAAGCAACTGATTTGTTCTCAGAAAAAGTGACAAAAAAAGACCTTCAAGGGACAGTCTCACACCAGCAACTGTTAATACCATTTCTGTCTCGTAAAATAACTTAATTATGTTATTCTTGTACAATTGCCACTTTCTCCTGAAAAACTACCACTTTATTCCTGTAAAAATAAATATACATGAAACGTCTATTTTCAGTGTGTCTCTGATACTCCCTATTAGCAAATTAGATTTGAAAAAACCAAGACAAATGAAAGAGTATATTCATATTACGATACAGCAGGTCATACCAAAAAATAAGGTGATTGTCTTCAGTTTGATTCTTTAAGTCCTCCGTGCTGCATGGTTTTGCTACTACTAGGAGAAAACAGCTATGATTAGAACAGATACATTCTTCTTTGGAAAGCTTGTTGTCATAGACGTCGAAAATAATCATCAGTGAAATAGGCAACGTGATACAGCTGATCCCTGTCATCCACCACCTGTCAATCACACACACACACACACACACACACACACACACACACACACACACACACACACACACACACACACACACACACACACACACACACACACACACTCTCACATTTAAATGTCACTCATATTTTTCTCCATTTTAACACAAAAGTGCATGCAGTCTTTCATTGAACTCCACAGTGTGGCCATTTTGGCTCAGCTAACCTGCATGGCAGCATTCCGCCTCAGTCCAGAACATTCCGACTTCAGCAACAATATTTTTTTAAAAGGAGTTTACCGATTTAGCCGCAAAATAAATGACATTCATATTCTTTTATTTTATTTTATTTTTGTCCGGCACACACGTTATAAAATAACTGTGTAGCTCTTTTATGCTTATTGATGTTTGGCCACAAAGAAAAAGATGTAAAGTTTGGTCAAACAAAACACAGACAATGTTTGTTCACACAAACCAAAGAAGGTATTATGGAGAAAATAACATTTATTTTCTTGTGTTTGCTTTTAGTGGCAAGAAGCTTGTAATGTTTGTTTTGTCCTCATTTGTAGACCAAATTAGATTTATTTGGTAAGAAATCCAACAAAAACCTAAAAATACACACACACACACCTATGGAAACAGGCGTTCTTCCTCTTCTATCCCCCCATCAACTCAATTCAGACACTTTCACTTCATTTTCATGCTAATTTATTTTGTCTTGTACACTTCAAAGCTATCCCGGAAATAACAAAAGCAGCAACTTTGAAATATTTTTTAGCCATTTATACTTGAGATGGACCAAGATGTTAAGTTTGCACATATTTGTAGGTCTAACAAGCCAAAAACAATTTAGAGAATTAAAGGAAGTTAGGAAAAAAAAGACAATTCAAACCAATGTGGTCCAAAATTGTAATCATTATAAGACTGTCTATTTTTATAAGAAAACATCTTCAAATTTCTTTGTTTACTTTGTTAAATATCCTTCTGAGTGCCAGTGTCCTTTGCAGTGGACGTTTGTGTTTTGCAGACCTATTTTTGAGCGAAAGATAGGCCAAAAACAAACGTCCACAGCAGCGGTTCCCAGGTGGATTCAATTTCATCCAAGTAAAGAATTGCTGTAATTGGTGCAAAGCTGAAAAGACAAATTGCTCCAATTAGACGCTTTTTAGACGTGCACCTTCATCTTTTTTTTGTTATTGTGGTGGTTTTGGCTTTTTTGCGGCCATATCTTGTTTGTAGAATTTTTTTTTTTGGAAACATGTACTTGACTTCGACTGAGATGTTGCTATTAAATGTTTATATTTGTTTCTGTTGAAATTCGCTTGCTATCTTTCTATCGTTATTCAATCATTTGTCCCCCTTTGTTAAAAAACAAAACAAAAGCAAAACTTGGCAAAAGTGAGTGGAGCTGTTGTAGTAAAAGGTAGTCGAACATCAAACTAAGCAACCCTGAGATAATGCTGCAGTATAGTCTTTGTTTTTGATAATTTATCCTTCAATTTTGTATGATATTCTTTTTATTGTTGTTGTGAAACGACTGCTGTTGTTGAAATAGGGGAAAACATTTTTGAAAGTATGTGCAAGGGCGTTTTTATTTTTATTTTGTATTATTATGATTTGTCAAACACTGGACTGGAGTGAGTTTTCCAACATTTCCAAGTTGAGCGATGTATTTGACAGACGTAACTGCACAGGCGGCGTCCAACATGGGAGACACAGTTTAGTTGTTAACGTAAGACGTCAAGACATTTCTTGTGAATATTGCGCACTGTTTGGGTTAAGGAGTTTAATTGTTGGCTAGTGATTCGGGGTGGGCATTTTTGTGGACACATTCATTGATTATGGGCAATTCTGTTTTGCAGAGTGTACTAGTTGGCTCATTGAGACGCTATTGAGTCAATATCAACAAGTTTGCTATCTTAAAAAAAAACGCTAAATAAGAACTTTATTCTTATCTGCTACATTTAAAATGATAATTTCAAAAATATTTAGAATATTTTGTTGATAGAAAGTTTTTTAAACAATTAATGCACTTTTGGCGCCAACCAGCAGATACATACCAACTAGTTTGCCATCTAAAAAAAACAACGAAAATAAGAACTTTATTCTTATCTACTACCATTTAAATTGTAGTTGAACAAATATTCAGTAAAACAAAATTTGTGGATAGAAAAAAACAAAATGTTGTGCATTTCTTGGCATCAACCAGCAGAGGCGCTGTTGAGTACATACTAACTAGTTTGCCATCTAAAAAAACCAATGAAAATAAGAATGTTATTCTTATCTACAACCATTTAAATTGTAGTTGAACAAATATTCAGTAAAAAAATGTTGTGGATAGAAAAAAAAATGTTTTTTGCATTTCTTGGCATCAACCAGCAGAGGTGCTTTTGAGTCCGTATCAACTAGTTTGCCATCTAAAAAAACAACACAAAATAAGAACTTTATTCTCATCTACTACCATTATAATTGTAGTTTAACAATCAATTAAAAAATGTTGTTAATAGAAACAAATTGAGTGCACTTCTCAGTCTCAACCAGCAAAGGCGCTGTTGAGTCGATATCAATTAGTTCGACATCTAAAAAAATGCGCAAAATAAGAGCTTTATTCTTATCTGCTAGCATTAAAATTGTAGTTTAACAAATATCCATTTAAAAACATTATGGATAAAAATGTTTTAAAAAATTGAGTGCACTTCTTGGCGTCAATCAGCAGAGGTGCTGTTGAGTTAATAACCTTTTTGCCAGCTAAAGAAAACAATGTGAAATAAGACCATCCCATTAAAAATAATACCAAATTATTTAAACTAACAATGGTTTGATAATGAGAAGTTACGTTGCTAAAATGTCACAATTGAGTGCACTACCTGGAGGTAACCAAGAGAGGCACTGTTGAGTCCGTCTCAGCTGGCTTGCCGCCTAAAGAACGTCAAAAAGGAACATTCAGCAATCCAATCAAAAGCAATATTTTTTAAATGGATTAATAATCACAAATAATGTTGATTGAAATTTAAAAAAAGTGAGTGTACTACTTGGTGGCCACCAGCAGAGACACTGTTGAGTCCACCTCAGCTAGCTTGCTGTCTAAAGAAGTTGAAACAAAAACAGCCAGCAATTCTATTCAAAATATTTGTTTTAATAAATAAAAATTGATAAGCATGAGAATTTCTGTTCATAAAATGTTCAACTTGGCTGCTACCAGAGGAGGCGCTATTGAGTCTGCCTTAGCTAGCTGTCTGTCTTATATCTCCAGCGACCCCCCGCAACCCCAAGACGGACAAGCGGTGGAATTAATGGATGTTGATCAAATATTCAACTACAGTGCACTACTTGGCTGCAACCAGCAGAGGTGCTGTTGAGTCTTACTCTGCTTCCCATAGACGAACACCATGGCAAGAAGGACTGTGAATGAATGAATGTTGTCCACGATGAAATGCTCAGCTCTGCTGGTGACAGCTCGCACTTGGAAGAGACGATAAAGGGATAAATTCCACGTAACAGACACCTTCTTGCTATGGTAACACCGATACGACTCCTTGTCTCATTGTTCCACTTTCTCACACCAGAAAAGACATTTGCACTATAGACTCTTTTAGGGTCTACTTCTAAAAAATATGTTTTTTTGTTTTAAAAAACAAAAAAGTAATATCATCCACTAAACACTTTTTTGAAACCATAGCAAGTGTGGCTTGTTTTGATGGCGTCCATGGTACAGAGTGTTGGCATTTGGGGGGTTTGGGGGTGGGGGGGGTGTTGTTTCCTAGGGGATGGTTTGTTTGGGACAAATGGGAGCAGGTGAAGCGAAGGGATGTAATGAGGGAAGAAGGGAGTCTTGGTCAACATAACCCCACTAAAAAAAAATGGCTTATTTGGTAACTTTGTTTTGTATCTAGAATATTCCAAAAATGACATAGCACCTTTTTTTGTGATATGATATCACCAAATGTTTTTGTTTTGTTTTGGTCCCGCATTGACGCAAATAATATTTTTTAAATGTACAAAAAAAATCACCATCGGGCGTACGTAGTAGCTTTTATTTCCCCGCCCCCACCGCTTTTTGTGGCGTTGCGGTTTGTCGAAACATGTTGCGTGTTCGAGGAAGCATAAGTACGTGCCTTCTTGTAATCTCCTTGTTGTTATTGAGAAGCTGAAGCCAGCCAATTGTGTTTGCACTAAAAACCAAATTGCTTTGTTTTTGTTTTTTTCCGTGTGCGATGTAGACTATTTAAAGCGAGCTTGTTGCGTCACTTTAAACCGTACAGTATGCATGAGGGTGGATTCGCTCATCTGTCGACCTGTAAAAACAAAAGCAGCTTCTCGAGGATCTTGTGCGTATATCTCAGTTTTTTCAAGTTCCATCGACTTTTTATTCATCCGGTTTCAATTGTAAGACAAAAAAAAAAAAAAAAAGGGTTGTGTTGCAACAAAAAAAAACTCCTACAATACAGCTTTTACTTTCACATGCCACATTAAGAGAGTAACACCTTCATTTTTTTCTCAATCCATGAGGTCGCCTCAAGCCTATTGGTCAATTGAATTTTTATTCTGCTTGTATTTATTTCATATTTTTGTTGAATAGGAAAAAAAATTGTGTGAGTCTTAAAAATGCACCTTGTTCATGTCGGTCCTTGCGTGGTAAGCGGGAAAAAAAAATGCTGGCAATGTAATATCTCTAATTTAGCACCTTACTACACAGCATGTTTTCACTTTATGCCAGTTTAGTGCTTCTTTCCATTTGGACTCTCCGTGGGATGTGCCAAAGTTTGGAGGCAATCTCCCCCAAGTCTTGACGCTTATCTTCTTTTTTTTTCTTCTCTCCCCTCGTCCACCTCCATCCTGCTTTGGTTTATCGCAAACTTTCCTATAACAAGTGTGTGGAATCAATTTATCTCAGCAAACAGTATCATAACTTGCCATTTTACAATAAGCCCTGTATTTCACATATATTTACCAGTGATGTGTATTTGTTATTATAAAGAAAAATAGCCGTAAAAGCTTCATTATGTTACACAATATTGTGACTTTTTTCGAAAAACTGTGAAGACTTATCTTGCATATACTTTATACAGAAGTATTAAGCCTTAATACAAAAGACTAAAAAAAAGTGTGGAAGAATAAACTGATTGTTGCTAAGTAAGGATGATTTTTGTAAATGTTACCAGCACTTTTTTTTGTAATTTTCACTCTCTGAGGTATTGTACAAGTTCAAGCTGTTTGTGAAGTTTGATTATGAAGGAATAAAAACTAGTACTTTGTTGTACTTCACACAATGTCTTGGTGCCGTTTTATTGAAATAACCTAAGGGGCGGCATGGCGTAGTGGGTAGAGCGGCCTTGCCAGAACCCTGAGGGTTGCAGGTTCGCTCCCCGCCTCTTGACATCCAAATCGCTTGCCCCCTGGTGCCGCTCACACTGGTGAATGAATGATGAATGAACGATAGGTGGTAGTCGGAGGCGCAAACTGGCAGCCTTGCTTCTGTCAGTCTACCCCAGGGCAGCGGTGGCTACAAATGTAGCTTACCACCACCAGGTCTGAATGAATGACAGGTTCACAGGTTGTCTAGTTATATATCGCACTGGTTTTGAAGGTGAAAACTATCAAAATGGCCCCTGAATTCTTTGATTTGTCAGTCTGTGGCACCCCTGAGCTACAATATGCTTCTATGTCCGAAAAGGAGTAAGAAGAAGAAGAGCACATTGGCCTACCATTTCTCACAAAGACAGTAACACTTCCTATACAACAATATGTAGATGAAATTAATATGTTGCCATTATAAAACCTTGAACTGTGCAGGCTTTACTCCAAGTAGCTGAAACAATGCCACCAGTGGGTGGCTAGGTCGCTAATGCAAATTTTTGTTGATTTCCTAATTTGCAATTTTGAGTCGAACATTAAATGTGTAATTTTCTCATGCAGTAGATGCTCACCTTTTAAAGTATTATAAAGTATAATTCAGACAATGCGCTGTCCATAGATAAGACCTCCTGCGGTTGGTCGGTATCCCAGAATGCATTTGGCAAAAGAAGAACGTCCTTAATTAGACTGCCAATACTTTATCACACGCTATTAAATTTACATATAGCTTTATATACGTATCCAATTAACTTTTGTGTTATTGGAAAGAGGCTCAAAGTGAATGACAATTATCTAGGAATTCATAAATATATTTATTTTGTTAGGTTTTTTTGTTGCCAATGTTTATTTACTGTAGATAATTGCTGTGGCAACCATGCAAGAAAAATTATATTCTAGCAGTGGTTTTGCCATATTCTTAAGAAAACCACCTTTGATGTATCTTTTATACATTCAAATATAAAATGTTACATTTGCATTAGATATTCTGTCCATTTAAATATTTTCTTAGCAATTAAAAACGAAACTATTATTACCCGTGCATCACGTGACCAACACGGAAGCCCCAAAGGCTTTTTCGTCACGACTCTGTTCTTCTAGCCTCTAGTGCTCCCTAGCGGAGATTTGTACATACATGCGTGTATTATGTCAAATTTACTCAAAAATATATGTGTATGCGAAAGGGTGAATAAAAAGCATTAACTTAAATTACCTTTATAGTGAAGTTTGATCCATTTCCTCACATTAGTTGACTGGGCTGATCTATCCGATCCAATATGGCGGACACACTCACCTATTGCAGCAAATCTTGAGTGAATTGTTACTAAAAACGAAACTCCACCTCAATATTCGATATATTCAACTTCTTAAAAGTGTAGTGGTAAACGTCCAACTCATTTTTGAAGGTCTTAAAAGGCGAAAGATTCGCGTTTTAAAAAGGTGTCATGTGACACGGAAGCAAGTACAGCACCGAAAACTAATGTGTTAGCCTCTGAAGCCCCCTACTGACAACCTTCAGGACTACAGGTAAACTAAAACCCTGAATTTTGGAATGTACACGTTGCCTCTAAAATAGTCTTTCACGGATATTGCAGATTGTATTGTCCCAACTGCTCTACATACATTTATGTATTCATGTTCGTGTCTGCATTGGAATGAATGGAAATGCGAGATTTATAACAGTTTAATTCCATGTTTCAATATTTACTTACAGTTTCACATCTACCTTTATTCTAGAGTTCTATAAGCAATTATTTTATAACGACCGGAGCCATCCCAAAGAAATACACACTAACGTATGAGAAACATTTTGACTTTAATGTTCCAATAAACCAAGAAAATGTCAAAGATGATGTATTTACGGGTGTCATTCTTTCTACTAAAATTGCATTGCTGGACCATGTACCTTGGGTTTCAATCAAGACCAAATTGAATCATAAAATCCAGCCTGCTAACCCAAAATTTGTGTTTTGAATTGTTTAAAATAACAGAAACAGACATGGTTTTAGTCTACAAGTCTAGCAGTGACCACAAACCAGGGAAGGGAGGCTCAGGAGGAGATAAGCATGGGTAAATATAGCAGTTGGTATAATCCACTTTTTCATGACCCAGTGTGCTCATCTCATGCTATGACAGTGGACGAAGACAGTGAACATCCATGTTTTTATCGTTTGTTCCCCAGAATAGGTTTTATTCAAGTTGGGACCGTACAAACCTAGTGAATGACAGAGGAGGTATTACACTTGCTGAAGGAATGACGTTGGTAGAGAGAGGGGTGTGGTGTGGAACGTTTTTAAAATCAAGATGCACAACGAACGTACAGCCATTGCCCACAGCGAGGTGGAGAGACACTATAGTTTTGTTCCCATAAATAAGGCAGAACGCAGAGTCCATAAGAAATGGAAAGTTATGACATTTAGCCGAATTGGACAGTGATGTGACGACATGACAATCTACATGACCTTCTTCAGCTCATCGTACAACACCAGCACGAAGGCGCCGCCCATGCCGCGCAGCACGTTGGACCACGCACCCTTGAAGAAAGCCTTGCCGCCCTCGTCGCGGGCGATCTTGCGCCAGCAGTCGATGGTTCCGGTGTACATGATGTCAGCTAGGGAGGACGAGGAAAAAGACGTCAGGTCAGTGTCGACTTGTTGATTTTAAGGGTTTCGAATGGAAATGAACACACCTCCTTTGCGTCCGGACTGCATCATCATACGCCTACGGACAGTGTCGAAGGGGTAGGAGGTGAGGCCGGCAACAGCCGTCACACTCTGGGCGATCATCCAGCTCACCAAAATGTGAGTGTTCTTAGGGTCGGGGAGCATACCTGTGGATAACAAAACACTCGTAAATCACCGGGACTGTAATAGTGTTCAAAGAACGAAAGGCTTGAACCTACCCTTAGCTGTGTCATAGATGCCAAAGTAAGCCGCCCTGTAGATGATGATGCCCTGCACAGACACGTTGAAGCCCTGATACAACCCCCGCAGACCATCCGACTTGAAGATCTTCTTCAGGCAGTCTCCGAGACCGTTGAACTCTCTCCCCGCTCCCGGCTTTCCTACATCGGCGGCCAGACGAGTACGGGCAAAGTCGAGGGGGTACACGAAGCATAGGGAGGTGGCACCGGCGGCACCGCCGGACGCCAAGTTGCCGGCGAAGTACCTCCAGAACTGGGTGTGCTTGTCGACGCCATCAAGGAAGACCTTCTTGTACTTGTCCTTGAAGGCAAAGTTGAGGGCCTGGGTGGGGAAATACCTGATGACATTGGCAAGGTTACCTCTCCAGAAGGAAAGGAAGCCCTGCTCCTTGGGGATACGGACGACACAGTCCATAATTCCCTTATACTGCTTGTCTGCTGTGATTTGCTTGCTGGCATGTTGCACCTAAAATGAAGGAAAACAAAAGAAAGGCAGGTTAGATAAGCAACTTGGAAGCCAATTAGGTGAGGATCATGTGACATCACGAGAACTCCTTGTCAGGACCTTGGTACCAACTTGATAGGACTGATCTATGATTCACTCATTGATATGCAATCAAAACGCCAGACTTAATCAAAGCAGGAGAAATATGACTTGTTGTGAGAAACAGCAACTATAGATTTCCCCAAGACTCCATGCATATTCGAAGGCGGTTTCAAAAATCTGCAATAAAGAAATGTCATGCAAACACATGCACGGGTTACATGGAAGGAGTGTTGAAGAACCGTACTCTTGCA